>NC_056730.1:251149353-251304353 GCF_019279795.1 Protopterus annectens | reverse complement strand
GTTCATGAAGGGCCGATCTTGTCTCCTGAACCTGATTGACTTCTTTGAATCAGTCTCCAGAGTCATGGACAAGGATAAGGTGGTTTACACAGCCTATCTAGACCTTCGAAAGGCCTTTGACACCATCCCCCTCTCTGGAATCATAGATAAACTTACTAAGCTGGGCATTAATTCCTATGTCACCCAATGGGTTGCTAACTGGCTCACTGATAGAACCCACACTGTAAAAGTAGCCAACTCCAAATCCAGCTCCAGACAAGTGACAAGTGGAGTACCTCAGGGTTCAGTCCTGGGACCACTCTTGTTTGGCATCTACTTCTCTGACGTACAGGCCAACACTAAGGGACAATGGCTAACAAAGTCTGCAGATGACTGCAAACTGGGAGTCATTATTGAATCCACAAATGATGTGGATACTCTACTAAAGGGCCTTACAGAAACAGATGCTTGGTGCCAGAGCCATGGGCTCAAGCACAATGCCAAGAAATGTATAGTTATCTCCTTGTATCCGTGAATTACCATAAAGATGGCAGTACACTAAACACCGAAAGTGTGATAAGAGACTTAGGGACACAGGTGGACAGTGGTCTGACCTTCGATAACCACATCACCACAACAGTCAGGAAATCCTTTTATGTGGCACACCTCATCACTAAGGGCTTTTCATCCAGAAAAAAGGAGGTCATTGTCCCACTGTACTCATCCCTCATTAGACCCATTATAGAATACAACACCCCATTTGGTATGTACCTCTCAAGACATCTGCAACAACTGGAAAGGCCGCAGAAATACCTCACTAAAAGAATCACAGGCCTAAAGCAGATGCCCTACGTTGACCACCTTAAAAAATTCCAGCTATACTCTATCACAGATCGTCTACTCAGAGGTGATCTCTGCTTAACATACAAGGCCATGTCAAACCCAGAGCAGTTGGACATGCTACACTTAAATAAATCAACGAAATATACACCAGGATCTTTATTAAATAAAGCTTTCGGGTCTACACCCTTCATCAGTATAACTTAACATATAAAAAATCACCATTTAAATAGGAGAACATAAAGTCACATGCTTCAACCCAACCCACCTAACAATAAAAATTTAAAGCTACAATGAATCAATAAACATATGCAAAGTAGCACATAAAAAATCACATCTATGAAACATATACATTTTTATAAATAAACAATTTTATACTGTTTCATATGAAATCACATGCACCATACTTAAAAATTAATAATAATTAAAACTTAAACTTATAAAACTTCTCTCTGTCTTTTAGCCAGAACGGGCTTTAGACTAACTGAATTATTTAGGCCTGGGGCTACATCAGTAAAATCATAAGTTTTATACGTTTAAGTTTTAATTATTTTTAAGTATGGTGCATGTGATTTCATATGAAACAGTATAAAATTGTTTATTTATAAAAATGTATATGTTTTATAGATGTGATTTTTTATGTGCTACTTTGCATATATTTATTGATTCATTGTAGCTTTAAATTATTGTTAGGTGGGGTTGAAGCATGTGACTTTATGTTCTCCTATTTAAATGGTGATTTTTTATATGTTAAGTTATACTGATGAAGGGTGTAGACCCGAAAGCTTTATTTAATAAAGATCCTGGTGTATATTTCGTTGTTTTATTCAAGCAGTTGCAGTAACACCTATTGCTGAATTTGGTATTTACTTTTGGTGTGTACTGCTAGCACCTGTCTTGTGAGGAGAGCTTCAACCCACCTGTGGTTTTTTGTTTTTTCGTTGATCTTCATTGGCCTTTTTCCTGGCCTTTTTTCTTGGATTTTATTATGGAGCGTGATGAGAGACTGCATTAATACTGTTAAAGGTCTTCTATGTCTAAATGGAAATCTGTTATTGAAAATGGTACTTGAAACAACACCTGAACAACCAGTTGTAAGTATAAAAGTTAAAGAATTTAAAGAACATTTGGCATCTTTAGAGAAGAAGATGCAGACTTACAAACAGCTTCAGTGGCAGAGATTAAGTTTTCAAGCATATCTTGAATTAGGTATAGTGCCTAGAGGGCTAAGAATTTTAAAAATGCCCTCTTATGGTAATACCTATAATGAACTTTTGATGCAATGGCAACAATTGAATTTAAAATTAAGTGCTGACTATATGAAGTTGATGAACACATTTTTTGAGCCTGTTGAGAACAGGTTGATTGAAGAAATAGAACTTCTTGAGAATGCCATCATTAATATGCCTGGCTTTAGTGAGTCACTAGAGTTATACCAAAACTTTTTGGCCCGTATGCAATCTATGGATATGAAGCTACAGCAAAGGAAAAAGAATAAATTACAAAGGGACATTAATGATTTTAAGCAGAATCGAATCTTCTCTTGGCCCAGAGAAGAACTTAAACAATTTGTCCCAAATAGAAAACTATTGGTGGCAAAAAACAATCGTAATAATTTTAGTAACAGGCTGGGTTCATTAGATCAGCTTGATGTGTTTGATCAACCAACGAATAATGTGAGCACTGGTGCTATACCTAATACTGTACCAACGAAATCCGCTTCAAAACCTGTTGCTGTGGAAAAAGTGAATGTAGCTTTAAATGATAATGAGAACGTGCTACAGGAGGCACCGTCTGGTAGTGACGTTGCTGAGGGTAGATGGAATGACTCTGTGCATCCCAAAGTGAAGGAGAGTTCGTTGACTAATGTACTCGAGTTAACTAAAAAATCTCTACAAAGGGAGATTACTTCCTTCTGTCCTTTTTTATTGAAGCAGCCAGAGAAGGTTGCTATACAAGTAAAATCGCTGGACTCCCATTTAACCCATCAGCAACAACAGCAACAAACGTTGTCGATGAAGAGGAAAGTGAGCAGTCCTTTGTTACACAACAAGACCGCAAAACGCTAGTCTGTTTCATTAATGCTGGTGAGAACTTTATCTCTGTAGGTTTTAATGATGGGACTTTGTGCAAAAATGTGAGTTGTTCTGTTGGAGACATTGATACGGAACAACAGTTTGCAATTATTGAACAACCCCGCTATTCGAGCAATGGACTTAATAAAAGTACTGTTAATATTTCAAAACTAGTTTTAACAGAACCCCAGCTCTCTTTGCTCGCGAAGGGGTTGAAATTCATCCCTAATGCTAGGGATGATATAGTTAAGGCAATTATTGATTTAAAAATTTTTGTATGCAATATAAGTCTCAAAATGATTTTAAAGATAATATGCTGAATACATCTTTATTTAAAAGATCGAGTACATTTATGCCAGTATTATGTCCCATTTTTAATGCATTTTCAAATATTGTTGAATGTGAACTACGGAAGTATTATAAGAGCAATTTAGTGCGTAAGAATGTTTATAATATATCACGTTCTGAATTTATGGCCTTAAGACAGTTGCAAATGTGTACTAGTATAATAATTAAGCAAGCTGATAAAGGGGGAGCAGTGGTGGTGATGGATAGAGATGATTATTTTATGAGGTTTAAAGATCTTTTATATAATGTCACCACTTTTAAAAAGATTTCTTTTGTTGAAGTGCAAAGATTAATTAGTGAAGTGAATATGGTCATTTATGACCTTCAAATAAATGATGATATAAGTATAGATCTATTTAATTATCTAACTGTTCCTTGCCCAAGAATTCCCCAAATATATGGTATACCCAAGATACATAAAAGTATTACTGACCCCCCCCCCCGAGGCCTATTGTTTCTGGTGGAGGTTGGGTCACTGAACCTGTTTCGAAATACCTGCAGGGCATCTTGGGGAAGTATTTGAAAGTATGTACAACTGTGCTTAAAGATACAAATGATTTTTTGAATAGCTTATATGAATGGCAGTGTATTAATAATATGGATAACTGCATTTTGCTTACCCTGGATATTGCTTCACTTTTCACAGTAATACCTAATGAATATGGTGTTAATGCCATATGTGACTTTTTGTGTCAAGAGGTTAAAATGAATGGAAGAGACATTGAGACTATTTGTTCTCTTTTAGAAGTTGTTTTATTACATAATGTGTTTATTTTTGATGGTGAACCTTTCCTTCAATTAACAGGTGTAGCAATGGGTACGCCGTTACAACACCTATGCCAACCTTGTACTTTATGAATGGGAGAAAAGGGTTATTTTAGATAAGAGTATTGAGTTCAACAAATATGTGTCATTCTATAAGAGATTTGTAGATGATTGCTTTATGTTATGGAAGGGTACTTTGCTGGATTTGGATCTGTATTTGCAGTACTTGAATGATTCAACTAGTTTCCTGAGTTTCAAGATGGAAACTTCAGATAGTGTTATGAATTTTTGGATGTAACAATTTTTAAGGAATCTAATATTTTGGAATCCAAGGTGTTTAGAAAAGATGTTGATGCCCTTAGGTATGTTAATAAAAACAGCATGCATGCCCCTCATATTTTCAAAGGAACGTTGAAAGCACAGTTTATTAGGCTGAGTAGATTAAATACAAAGGATGAAGTGTTTCAAGAGCAGGTAAATGCTATGGCAATGGAGTTTGAGAAGAGTGGTTATTCGAAGGAATTTATAAATAAAGTAATTAAAGATGTAATTATTGAAAGAGCGTCCAGGTATAAACCTATATTACGAGTCTGTAGTGAGAATAATGCTACTAGACAGGTGATGTTGGGTAATAATATTGCTGGTACTTGACAACTTATAACCTAAATTCTCATAGTGTTTGTAGCATAATTGAGAAGAATTGGGCAATTTTAATGGCTATGCCCGAGATTAGGTCTATAGTAGGTGATAAACCTAGGTTCACCTATAGGAGCTCTGAAGCTTTGAAGCAGAAATTGTGCTACAAGGATTTTCAGAATAAAAATGGAGATGACAGAAGGGTGGCTAAAACAGTGAAATGCTATAATTGTACTTGTTGCAATGACATTTATACAGGTGATGCTACATTTACACATCCTATAACTAATGAGACATTTACCATGAGAACAATTACTGCTTGTAATGAGGAGAGAGTAGTATATTTGGCTACCTGTGTGTGTTGCACCTCATTCTATGTAGGCAAAACTATAAGAAAATTGAGGGAGAGAATGGTGGAACACAGGTCTGAAATCAAGAGGAAGTTGTCCACCAATGCCTTAAGTAAGCATATATTGGATGAAGGTGTGGGACATACTTTTAGATTTAGGGTTCTTTGTAAGGTAGAGGTAGGTCTGAGGAAGGGTGACATTAATAATTTATTGGAATTGAAAGAACTAGAATGGATTATTAGACTTCAAGCTGATGTAGCCCCAGGCCCAAATAATTCAGTTAGTCTAAAGCCCATTCTGGCTAAAAGACAGAGAGAAGTTTTATAAGTTTAAGTTTTAATTATTATTAATTTTTAAGTATGGTGCATGTGATTTCATATGAAACAGTATAAAATTGTTTATTTATAAAAATGTATATGTTTTATAGATGTGATTTTTTATGTGCTACTTTGCATATATTTATTGATTCATTGTAGCTTTAAATTTTTATTGTTAGGTGGGTTGGGTTGAAGCATGTGACTTTATGTTCTCCTATTTAAATGGTGATTTTTTTATATGTTAAGTTATACTGATGAAGGGTGTAGACCCGAAAGCTTTATTTAATAAAGATCCTGGTGTATATTTTGTTGTTTTATTCAAGCAGTTGCAGTAACACCTATTGCTGAATTTGACACTTAAATAAATCCCAATCCCTCAGAGCCACACACTCCAGGGATCTAAACCTTGTCATCACAATAAACAAAACTTGCTGGAGGGATAGGTTCCTGACCCAGAGACTCCCCAGACTCTGGAATAGATTGTGCATATATGTCAAGTAGAGTGCCTCTTTGGCCCTCTTCAAAAGGAACCTTGACGATTGGATGGGAGAAAGGAAATTCACCCCGGGGATCACGTCAGTTGCCCTGCTAGACAGGGGTCCAGGAAAGTAAATAGTGTGGGAAGAAATAGCCAGGGAATTGTCATGGCTAGGCTTGTATAGGCCCTAGGGCTGATAGCCTAGTACCAACCTATGAAACAGAAACTACAATAACACGATATTGCACAAAAGACAAAATTCAAGATTAAGCGCTTTCTCCTAACAAGATGTCAGGCTTCTTCAGAACCATTAAATGAAGACAAAGTCCCCGTTATATATAGATCTTACAAATCAAACCCACCAATAACATTGTTTACAATTAGCCTATCTATCAATATTAAAGCAATATAAACCAACATTTCAATTTCACAAATACAATATTTACACATTCAATTATAAAATCCTATTTAAATAAGCATAAAAAATGCCTGTAATTCATGCACAATATTTGAACATTCCAACAATTTGGTAATAAAATGTTTGTATACATAAAAATCAGTAGTGTTACAGCTTTGCTGATCTAAGCTTTAAAACACTACTAATACTGATAAAATCATTCAACCCGGGGGGCTTACCAGCTTGTAGTTTACTCTGCCAAAACAGTTCATGTATTTTAGTTTGGCCTCCCATTTGCCCCCCTAGGGTCTACAACTACTTTTTCTATAACCATAAATTTATATTTATAATTAGGACATGTTAATGTATGTTTAAAAGTGCATTAGTATCTCTCTTCCTGCTAATATTGTATATTTGTTCATAGATTCTCTTTCTGAGATTTCTCTCCGTCTTTCCTATATAAAAATTCTGACATGTTTCACACAAAACTAATTATACTACCCCAGTACTGTTACATGTGTAGTATCCATTACTCCTAACTTTGTAATAGATTTATATTTATATATTTATAACATTGTAGTATATTTAGTTTTGTGCGAAACACATCAGAATTTTTATATAGGAAAGACGGAGAGAAATCTCAGAAAGAGAATCTACAAACATATATACAATATTAGCAGGAAGAGAGATACTAATGCACTTTTTAAACATACATTAACATGTCCTAATTATAAATATAAATTTATGGTTATAGAACAAGTAGTTGTAGACCCTAGGGGGGGCAACTGGGAGGCCAAACTAGAATACAGGGAACTGTTTTGGCAGATTAAACTACAAGCTGGTAAGCCACCCAGGTTGAATGATTTTATCAGTATTAGTAGTGTTTTAAAATTAGATCAGCGAAGCTATAACACTACTGATTTTTATGTACACAAACATTTTATTATCAAATTGTTGGAATGTTCAAATATTGTGCATGAATTACAGGCATTTATTATGCTTATTTAAATAGGATTTTATAATTGAATATGTAAATATTGTATTTGTGAGATTGAAATGTTGGTTTATATTTCTTTAATTTTGATAGATAGGTTAATTGTAAACAATGTTATTAGTGGGTTTGAATTGTAAGATCTATATATAATGGGGACTTTGTCTTCATTTAATGGTTCTGAAGAAGCCTGACATCTTGTTAGGAGAAAGCACTTAACCTTGAATTTTGTCTTTTGTGCAATATCGTGTTATTGTGGTTCCTGTTTCACCAGTGGATTACATTCTGTGGTGCTGAGTCGAATGGACTGTACAGTTTAATAAACTATTCAGCCTTTTAGCCGTCGAGCCTTTTTTCTTATAGGTTCTGTTTTTGGCTTGTTTTTTGTGGTTTCTGCCTTTTTGGTGCCATAGCTGAAGGAGCGGAGAATTCCACTATGAAAAATACACCCAGTATTTTCGGAGAGCAAGAGGACGATATCATTGATAATTCCCCAGTTACTAGGGGGAATTCAATAAGGTGATGGAAATATTAACGCAGATAGCCTCAAATCAGGCGGTGCTGATGGGGAGAGAAGTTTCCGCATTACCGGGCAATCAACAACAGTTACGTGAGACTGTGGAGGCTTGTGCCTCGTCAGCCAATCACAATTGACTTGGGCAAGCAAGGGAGGCTTTGGCCATTAAGGCAGAGGTGTGTTTGCATTCAGAAAATGCTAGTTCGTTCAATTTTTTGGGCTCTAACCAACAGGTCAGTAAAACGGATTTTATTTTTGAGAACTGGTCTGTTAGGAGATTCCAGTTTACTGAGGACAGGCATGAAACACATGGGGCATTTACTTAACTTTTAAAGGTATTTAAAGACAAACTGTTTACCTTAAAAACATTGCAACTGGAGATTGATTATTTGTCTGAATGTGTTTTGACAGAAAGGATACCTAAGGGGCTTCGGTTCTACAAGTATCCCAACAATGTGGAAAATAATAGTTTCCACAAAGAACTTTTAGAATTGTTTAATAGGTTCGGAATTGAATTGTTAAAGTCAATGATTAAAAATTATGAAATACAAAGAGATATGGTGATGAAAGAAATTAATGTTTTGTACAACAAAATTACCTCTGACTGTTTATTTAAAGTGGAAATATCTAAGTATAATGCTGTATTTAATGAGATTGACTCACATTGTGAGAGTATTTTAAGTAGAAAAATTAGGAAATTGCAGAGGGATTTGCTTGAATACAAGGAAGGGAAAGCCTATCCACCCCCTAGAAATATTAATAGGAATGTGGTGGTTGAAAATGTAAATGTAAACAATGGAGGGTTTTGTCATGACAATACTAACATTAACACTGTACCTGACCTCCCTTTAGAGGAGCCCCCACTGAGAAGGAGCAAGAGAATAGCATAAAAACAGGGTCAATACAGACCATACAACCAATACAATCAGTTTTATGGGGGGGAGCAGGGGGGGTGGAACAACAACAACAGCAACAGGGGTTACATGAGGAACAATATTTAGTGGAATTTAACAACACCACTGGTGAAAACAACAACACAGAGAATGGGAAGGTTTTCACTAAAGACAATTTTAATATATATAATTACATGGAATGTGATATTACAGATTAATACTTTTCTTTGTTTTCAAAAGGTTTTCAGTTTGTTGCTAATAAACCCTTGGGTGTGGTGAATACATTAGTGGACTTGAAATTATTTTTGAGAAAGTTGAATTTGAATTTATTGTTTAAAGGGAAGAGAAGTGAGCACCAGGCTCTTGTTAGATCAAGTACATTCAATCCCCCATTGAATCCGGCTTTGAAACTTTTTAAGGATTTAGTAGAGAGAGATGTTATCGCTTTGAATATTAATAAGGATTTGGTAAAAAATTTGAGTAAAAATGAGTAAGCTCTGATAGAGGAATTAAGACATAATAATTGTAGGATTATGAAACCGGACAAGGGGGGAGGGGGTGGTACTTATGTATATGTTAGATTATGAAGCAAGAATGTTTGGGATTTTCAATGACGAGGAGAGATACAGCACAACATCTAAAAATGAAATTAATGTAGCCTATTCTAAAATACAGTATTTTTTGAAAGATCATTTGTTATAGTGTGCAATTGATAAGAAGTTATATGAATATTTACATGTGCAAAAACATGTGCAAAAACCACATATCCATCTGATGTGTAGTGATTCCATGGCATTTCAGAAGGAGGTAGATTTTATTAAGAGATTGTTTGGCCAGAGGGAATATCCTACACATTTGATAGAAGAAGTAGCACAAGAAGTTACTTTGGATAGGGAAATTAAGTATAGTCCACTTTTGAGGAAGGGCAGTGTCATTTTAACAACACAGAAACATACTCAAGTTGAATATGGCACTGCCTTTATTTATACTTATTATTTATACTTATTCCAACATGGCTATGAATGTTGAAGGAATTATTAGAAAACATTGAGGGATTTTGAGAGTACACGAGGACATGAAAAGTTTGATACCTGAAACACCACAATTCATCAGGAAAAGAGGTGTAAATTTGAAAGAAAGATTTGAAAGGGGTATGATTAACATGAATAATGGAAGAAACAATAAGAAGGGTAGTTATAGGTGTGGGATGTGTAGTCAGTGTTCATTTATTATTGAAAAGGAGGAGGTAAATTTGACAGCTAGGAATTACAAGGTTAGGAGTAATGGATACTACACATGTAAAAGTACTGGGGTAGTATATTTAGTTTTGTGCAAAACATGTCAGAATTGTTATATAGGAAAGACGGAGAGAAATCTCAGAAAGAGAATCTACAAACATATATACGATATTAGCAGGAAGAGAGATACTATTGCAGTTTTTAAACATACATTAACATGTCCTAATTATAAATATAAATTTATGGTTATAGAACAAGTAGTTGTAGACCCTAGGGGGGCAACTGGGAGGCCAAACTAGAATACAGGGAACTGTTTTGGCAGATTAAACTACAAGCTGGTAAGCCCCCCGGATTGAATGATTTTATCAGTATTATTAGTGCCACGGTGGTGCAACGGTTAGCGTTGCTGCCTCACAGCAAGAGGGTCTCTGGTTTGATCCTCAGCTGGGGTGCCTTCTGCGTGGAGTCTGCATGTCCTCTCTGTGGCCGTGTGGGTTTCCTCCGGGTGTTCCGATTTCCTCCCACATCCCAAAGACATGCTGTAGGTGGATTGGACGCTCTAAATTGGCCCTAGGTGTGTGTGCGTATGTGTGTGCCTTCTGTGGAAGGTTGGGCACCGGGCTGGCAACTCGACACTTTAAAACTCCACTGCCAGTCATGAGTGGACAGGTGATCTGCTGTGGTGACTCCTAATCGGGAAAAAGCCGAAAGAAGAAGAAGAAGTAGTGATTTAAAGCTTAGATCAGCGAAGCTGTAACACTACTGATTTTTATGTACACAAACATTTTATTATCAAATTGTTGGAATGATCAAATATTGTGCAGGAATTACAGGCATTTTTTATGCTTATTTAAATAGGATTTTATAAATGAATATGTAAATATTGTGTTTGTGAGATTGAAATGTTGGTTTATATTTCTTTAATTTTGATAGTTTAATTGTAAACAATGTTACTGGTGGGTTTGAATTGTAAGATCTATATATAATGGGGACTTTATCTTCATTGAATGGTTCTGAAGAAGCCTGACATCTTGTTAGGAGAAAGCACTTAACCTTGAATTTTGACTTTTGTTCAATATCATGTTATTGTGGTTCCTGTTTCACCAGTGGATTACATTCTGTGGTGCTGAGTCGAATGGACTGCACAGTTTAATAAACTATTTAGCCTTTTAGCCGTCGAGCCTTTTTTCTTATAGTGTACATGGTCTTGGGTTCAAGGGCTGTTTATTTTGTTGCTGGGCAGAACAAGGGCTGTTGGATACAGAGTGGTTAAGGCAGTTCTGAGCAGCTTTAAGCATGTTTGCGTAAGGCTAAACGGTGCTAACATATTGTTAAATGTACGGGCTCTTACACTGTGTAGGCTTCGCTTATCAGTGTGCAAATGTGCTTAGCTGTTATATTGCAGCAATGCTGGCACCTGCTAAGCATTGCTCAGTCCTGGTAACCAGTGCTCACATTCCAGTCTGATAACATAGCAGGATAATGACATCTCTAATAAATGTATGTAATGCCATCTACATAACATGCATCTATGTGCTGTCATTACAGTAGTATGGGGTGTGAGTCTACTGTCTGGGACACTAGAGTATATATGGCTTGTACAACACTCTTATCCATGTGAATGTGTTACATACATGGATAGTATCCCAGGTTATATGCAGTCACACTGGCATGTAGTGTATCATTACTTTACTACTGTTGACAGTGCTTTCCCAAGTAAGAGTAAATTGCTAATTGTAGTATTGGAAACAAACACCCCTGCATGCAAAGATGAACTTTGAGCCCTCACTGTCATGTTCCTGCTGTGTAAGCTGTGTCTCATTAAATATTTCCTACTGGATAATGATCTGACATGTGGAAAATAACTGTAGACTACTGTGTGTATAGCACATGTCAGTGAGGGCTGCCGTCATGTAGTAATGGCATACCTATCAGTTTCAGACATCTATCTGTCAACACATTCATCCTAATGCATAGCTAGTTGGATAGCTGATGTCTGTCAGTCCTCTGTACAGATGTGCAGATGTCAGGTATCCATCTTGGATACTTACAGGCAATCTATGCTTGACTGACACTGTCATGTCTGCCCAGCTGTGTTATAAATGCCACAGATAGGACTCATCACCCTGTACACACCACATGCCATGGATACCTCAACTACACTACCACAGTCAACAGAACATGCTTGGGTACAGGTCTCCAAGACAGACACTAACCATGTTATGTAATACATGTTGCATACATGTCAACTGGAGCACTTCACTGACCCTCTGTAAGAGGTACCCAGATGATTGGCTTATGCTGAGGATCAACCCAGTGGTGTCTGTTGATAGATGGCCTGCTGGCACATGGCAGGTGTCATGATACCACTGTACACACATCCCCTACACTTCCCATCTGTCCATGGACAATAGCCTGGTACACACCTATGAACATTTGCACTGATGCACCCCAGTACTGACAAATGTATACATGTGCATTACTGAGAATATCAGTGTCTGTGTGTTTGCAAACCTGTAGTTGGGAATAGCCTGAGGCCCTGTACATGCACCGCACCATCCATTGCCATAGTTAGATGTGGCTGCTGCTGTACTGGACATTACATGTACCTTGTAACGCTCTTCCTCCTAAGGGCTACCTGGGCCTTGCAGTACCAGCACAACACTGTTGTACAAATGAGTTGATAGGTATGGGATACCCACTGAGTTCTGGCAAGTGTGTGTATGTGTGCATTTGTGTGTATATGTAGGGTACAGCATTCCGAGGCCAAATACTCCTATTACAATACGCATTGCCACACAGTATTAGGGATAGTGATGTTGCTGACTGTAGGAGTGGCATGACACTGCATCACCCTACTATACCTGTGGCATGCATTCACATCGAAGGGGGGCTGCAGCAGACAGATGAATGGGTGGGGCCAATGAGAAGGGGTGCAGCAAACTAGAAAGGGGAGGGGCTATGCTCAAAACCACAAAAATTGGAACTTTAATTAAATATGCTGCCCTGGGTGCCAAACCATCATTATGAGACTCCAATCAAGACAAAATGAAGTGTAGAAGAAAAAAAATATTTCAATGCATTGGCTGCATGACAGCTTACTTAATATCTAGATGGAAACAAAAAGGTTGTGAGGCATGAAAAAAAAATACTTTTTAAATATATTACTGGAATGCCAGTCAAAATCAAGTACAAGAAAACAAGCAGCACTCATCTCAAACCACTTCTCGTTGCACTGCAGTTCTAATTATAATTTATATTCAGCTTTATAAAAAGTACCAAGTAACATACTGAAAGTAGCAATGATACCCCCCACTTGTAAAAATGTTTCTTATCCAAAAAAGACCTGCTGCCTGATAAGTATCTACTTGTTTCATTGGGAAAACACGATCAAAGTAAAAAATGAACAGCAAACAAGAAACACGCTCAAAATAAATTGCTTAAAGGATTACTGCACATGTTATGGACTACACATGATAGATTGGAATTCTGTTTAGTTTATGGGTAAAGCCTGCAAAGATGACTGCAAGGCTCCAACAAAGGTAATGAGCTTCTTAAAATACTGTAATCCTGTCCTTTATTACAAATACTGTCATATGCATTTCAATACCCAAGGCTTATATGTTATCTAGTTATGCAAGTATTCTCTGCATGGCAACAACAAAAAGGCTTTCAATGTTGGTAATTCTTTAACAGTAAGCTTACTTGCATCTTACAATCTCAGACAAGCTTACCTGATGGTCATGAAATCATTGTGACTTAAACATAGAGCAGCAGGCACTTTCTGAATAAGAAGCATAATCAACAGTATAAAAATATGACATAACCAAAACATTCTGCAAAATCAAGCAAGACAGATGAAAAGCCAATGTAGTACTTGTGTACCTTGGATGGGGGGGGTACTCTGCACGCTTACACTGCATAACTGTTCTTTGCCTTGCTTGGACACATCCAGAGTCACTACATGGGGGAGTGGGGTGCAACAAGTATGTCACAACTTGAAATGTCTCTGGCTGACTGTAAAGGACCTGACACATTTGTCATACCTCTCAACCATAGAGCAAGAAATCTGGACAAAGTCAGGCCCAAAATTAAGGATGATATTTAAATATTGTTCTTATAAACTTTCTAATAAAATAGTAGGTCTTGCATTAGTATGAATTTTCTGAAGGCTATGAAATCTGAAACTGAAATGTCTGTCGTTATTTTCTTACTTCAATCTTTAATGATTTGCCACTAATTTGCCAGAAAACCACAATTTTATGAAAAATGGACCACAAATGTGTTGTAAAAATATAAAATAGCCACACAATACAGCTGAGAAACTGTCAAAGAAGGGACACTTTTTAATATTAGCACTGTTAGCTTGAGTAGCTGACAAAATAAACAAATCTACATGCATTTCTGAAATAAAAGTAATCTATAACTCTGTTTATCATGTTTTCTTCCAAAATTAACATTTTGTGTAGGGATTAGAGGGAGAGCAACATTTTGAGCCAAAATCAGGGACAGTTGAGAGGTTGGATATACCCAATTCTATAAAGCATTTTGCACGTACCTCTCAACCTGTTAACGCAGGAAATCTGGACAAGGCCAAATATATTGGGAGAATATACAAACAGTACTAAAAATTGCTCTTGTATAAACGTAGCTGATAAAACAGGTCTTACTTTAGCATGCATTTTTCTGAAGGTTATGAAGTCTGAAACTCAATGTCTGTCATTATTTAGTGGCATAATTCCTAAAAGACTGGCCAGAAAACCACAAATTTTATGAGGAACAAACCAAAAAGAAGAAGCAAAAATCTATTCATTCTGTGAAAATATGGACAGTTGAGAGGTATAGTTCAGCTGAGCCGGGGCTGTCTGAGTTTGCCATCCTTGCCCCCTCAAAAAATCATGGTTGAATGGAGCCACCCTCTGTAGCCATTCCAATGTCCCATTACTTGGCTATTTTGCCCCATTTACCATAAACACTGCAATGTGCATACTGCTTTACTTCTACAATGATTTGTATTTCACTTGAAAGTTTTATTTTGTATTTTACAGCACAAACACTAAAACATCTGCTAAACAAAGCAATGTAGTCTCACAATGAATATAGACTTAGAATTAAAACTCTGCCCTTGAAACTCACATTCATTGAAACAGCAGTGAAATCCACATTTAAAGAAAATACATTTGGGCAGTATAAAGATTAACTTTGGGCTGTTTTCAAATGATAGGCCCCTTGCACACAAAACATACATGTGTTGTGTGATACACCTTCCCGGACTGTATTAAATTATATTACTTTTATAATACAGTACAGTTGTTAGAGGGTGTTTTAAATGTATTGTTTTGAACATTTTTCCAGTAAACAATGAAACAAAATGCATGCACCAATAATGACAAAACTGCCCAACTGAGAACATTTCCATTATAAAAAAGTCTACTCAAACTTATACAATCCACCAGTATCAGTAAATATGAAAAGATAAAGTAAACAAGCTCTAGCATAGGGAGTACACCTTCACCATATGAAAATGAAAAGCCACAATAAGGCTACTCCCTCCACGTGGTAGTTAGCTCTGATGGTCCATTTGGCGGGTATTATATATCCCTTTCTTGTAGTTGCTGGTATGCAAGCACTACATATGTATCCCAGGTCCTTCCTTAAATAAAAACAAATTTTTAATTCTGTTCAGTTAAAAACGACAAATTGCCTACTTCAAAGTACTAGTTCAAACATTAATAACACTTTCCTCGGAGCAAATTTCTTGTTATAGAAACTTGGCTCAGTATGATAAGAAATTACTCATTCATTGGAAGTCACTTCCAGCTACCTTTCTTCATTGAATGCAAACCTCCATTCATTGACAACTATATGCTCCGCTTCCTCAGTAGGTACTTTCAATGTTCTAAGTCAATAAATTGCCTGTATGCAAAGCACAGGAGCAAGTTGCAAAAAGTTCCTTACTTGGAAGCCAACCTGTAACCTGCATACAGCCTGTGTGTAAAATGTGGGGGGGGGGGGACAAGTCCCAAAGCTCTTCCTTCTTCTAAAGCCAATTGGTTCCAATAGGCATCCTGTGTTCAAGGTTACCAGAATGAATTTCCAAAGTCCAAGACCAACTTCAAATCGGCATGCTGCCTGTGCACTTAAATGAATTCCAGGATAAACAATTCTTCCTTTCTCTGAAGCCAACTGGAATCAGCAAACTGCCTGTTTGCAAAGTCTCTGGAGCAGGTTCCAAAATATTCCTAGTTCTGAAGCCAACTTTAAATAAACATGCTGCTTGTGTTCAAAAACAGACTCAGGAACGGATAAACGCTTTCAATTGTAAACCTTCTTCAGATCCTATGTTTATCTGCTTTGCTCTTCATTTTATACTGTGTGTATTCTAGGTATTGACCAATGAGATATTATATGCAAATAAGACTCTCTGCCTTCATTATTCATTGGTTACACTTGCTACTTGTATCCAATCTGTCTTTTTATATACACTGCCAAATCAGTTTAACTTCCTGAGTTCCTACAAGTATGTCACTGGTTATTCTGTCCTCTTGGGAGCAGTCCATTCTCATATGTTCTTTAGCAGCTGGTTGTATAGCTTTACTGTCATGTTACTCAGTCCTATTTCTTAGTGGTTTTATGATAGAAGTTTATTATCGCCCCTAAGCCTCCTTTGTTTTAATACTGGTTTTAAGGGGACTACTGCGTTAAGGCCAGGACTTTGACTGGCATGCAAGTTCATAATCCACTCCATTTCTATTTTTTCAGTTCTGTTGAATAAATCTCCACCTCATGCTGCAACTGAAACATGAGTTAATATCATAAATTTAAAGCTATGCCCTGGATTATGATTTATATGCTTATACAAGGCATTAGCTTCTATCTTGTTGATATCTCTTAGATGCCGTAAAATATGTCCTCTCTTTTAGTAACCTATAACCGTCTTCTATCTCTGACCCATTGCTAACTTTCAGAACTCTTTTCAATATGCTTCCCCCCCCTCAATTTGTTATCTAAACCTTGTAACAGCTCTATTTCTATATTTTAAACATCTTGTTACCTATATTTTTATCTGTATTAAATAATACATTCCTATATTTTAAACATCTTATTACCTACACTATTATTTCTATTTAACATCTATTCTTACATGTTTTTGTTACTAAATGCTTTTGATAATATTGGAGATTTTCTCCCCGGGCCACCGCTGAAAATGGATATGTATCCAGTCGGACTTTCCCGGTTAACAAATGTAAAATAAAAATAAAATAAAATAAATAAATTTAAGTGCACAGGCAGCACGCCGATTTGAAGTTGGTCTTAGACTTTGGAAATTCATTCCGGTGACCTTGAACATGGGATGCCTATTGGAACCAATTGGCTTTAGAAGAAGGAAGAGCTTTGGGACTTGTCCCCCCCCCCCCCCACATTTTACACACAGGCTGTATGCAGGTTACAGGTTGGCTTCCAAGTAAGGAACTTTTTGCAACTTGCTCCAGTGCTTTGCATACAGGCAATTTATTGACTTAGAACATTGGAAGTACCTACTGAGGAAGCGGAGCATATAGTTGTCATTGAATGGAGGTTTGCATTCAAGGAAGAAAGGTAGCTGGAAGTGACTTCCAATGAATGAGTAATTGCTTATCATATTGAGCCAAGTTTCTATAACAAGAAATTTGCTCCGAGTTAAGTGTTATTAGTGTTTGAACTAGTACTTTGAAGTAGGCAATTTGTCGTTTTTAACTGAACAGAATTAAAAATTTGTTTTTATTTAAAGAAGGACCTGGGATACATATGTAGTGCTTGCATACAAGCAACTACAAGAAAGGGGATATATAATACCCGCTAAATGGACCATCTTGGAGCTAACTACCATGTGGAGTGAGTAGCCTTATTATGGCTTTTCAGTATCAGTAAATATGCACAAGCTCTGCAGAAGTAAGTCATCTTAATAATTCCACATTAAAGAGATCTGTAATTAACGAAGAGGTTGCTGCTAGCAAACAACTTTATATTTCATGGTTTCATCGAAAAATAGTGTCTGTTGCCCCTGAGGAATAAATTGCCTATATCACATTAAAAAATGATAAGCTAGTAATATTGCAATAGGAAATGGATGGCAAACTGATAACAGGTTCATAGTATCTTCGCCAAAAAGGACATTCTTAGTACGGCAACCTCCACTCCTTGTGGGAGTAAAACCACCAGCACACAATATGTTTACCGAGTTGAGGATTGCACTACATTGGGGAAGGGGACATATACCCTGCCAATACCATTGTCAATGACATTAAACTAGCATACTGCTTATTCCACAATGTGTTGTTCTGTGTAGTCTGGCTTGGTGGAATTACATAGGCTACATTGGGTTCCTTGCACAGGTACATGCATCCATGTGTATAGTATTCTCTGTGTAGTGCATCAACAACAAAGCCTCTGTGTGTGTTATACACAAACATGCAGTATGTACTACCCAGAACAACTACCATTGTCCACTATAGACGGGCTGCTAACAGCAGCCACCATGCACTCACCTGTATACACCACCCCCAGACCTATCAGCTATGTGGCACAGGCAGTAACTGTTATACAGACCTGTGACATGTGTTCACCTGTACCCAGGATATGGCACAGCCAAGGTGTCACCACAGTGCCATACCCCTTGTGAGATATGACAGCAGACCATCCTCCTGCTGACACATGGACACCTACAACACAAATGGATAACGTTATGGAGACCACAATCACTCAGTGTTAATAACAGCTATAATGCATCATGGCTGGACAGTTACACTTCCTGACATGTAAGCATTAAACTTTACTGCTGACAACATGTTACACAGCAGTACATTGGTACACTGTAGTATAGTCACCGTGTGCATCAGAACCATATTAGCCTGTCCCTGCATAGATGTTATGGATGATAGGGATGTGGCACATGTATCATCATATGCACAGAGTGTGTTGTTATTTTGCCAGAGACCTAGGCTGAGCCATACATTTGATACCATATGTGTGAGTGAGAGGTTTCAATTACTGATATAGCAGTGGCGATGTGGTGTGTTTAGGTATGAGGTTGCCCCATGTGTGTTTGTATTGTGTCTGAGTATGTATGCACACAGTTCTGCCATGTGGCTGCCCTATACAGGTGTTTGTTGGACAGCTGCAGACCATACCTGGCAGGGTGAGCTGTTCACCACCTATGGCCATGGACATGAAAACTGTGCCTGTCTGGGATTCCACAGGCATGGCCAGGTACATGCCACAATATGGTACTCTCCCCTGTTGATGACATATGTCTGCTGGAACCAGGTCCCTCCTGGGACTGGCCAGGGCCACGTGCACATGGCCTGCTGTGGTGTAGTATGGACAGCACCCCCCCTGAAGTGCTGGGGCTGGTACTGCCACTACAGGAGCAACTTGGTGTCCTTGCATGTCCACGTCGACCTCCAGCTGTTGGTGTTGCTGGCCTACATCCACGTGGCTGTCACACCACTCCCACCACATGCTCTAGCATGGGCAATCCACGGCCGATGAGTCCCACCATCTCACCCCACTGTCTATCCATGACCTCTGCAAAATAATGGAGAGCACCTGCAAGATCACAGATGATGTCAGTTACAGCTGAAATAGTAGCCCTCTGCAGCCTCAGACCCTATATGGTGCACCTTTCCATACATGCCTGTGCCTCCATGACAGCCTGAAACATGCGTCTGGTGGTACCAAATGTGGCACCAGGGGCACAATGACCAGCAGCCCTCCAATGAGCAACCCTGTACATCTGTCTATGTGGTACCCTACCGGACATCTGGCTATGGCTGCTGGGTCCAGGCACAGCAGCCATAGATACCATATTGTCCCATGCACTGCCACCAGCTGCCAGCTGTCCCTCTCCTATGGCCACTGGTGATGGGTATTTATAAACACTGTGACTGTATGCGGGGATGGGGTGGATAACAGGGGGATGTCAAACGATGGTGCAGTTTCTGCCTTTGACAACTCTGCTTGTGCCTCAATACACCTATCATCATTTTCAGTGTCTGTATGGACACCAACATCAGATTGCCTGCAGGAGGAACCCTGACCCACCTCACCACCTGTGAGGGGAAAACAAGAATTGGACTTTAAGACCTGTACATCATTGCTAAACAGTACACACATACACACACACACACACACACACACACACACACACACACACACACACACGCACGCACGCACACACACACGCACACACACACACATGCACACACACACACACACACACACACACACACACACACACACACACACACACATACACCCTGACATTCCACCATAATACTTATCTGTCCCTGAGTTTATAGACTGTCCTAAGTTTATTCTCTTAAGTTCCTCATCCTGCATCACACTTGGAAACTTACACTCACTAATACCAATCATTAACATATCATTCTTCTAATTGCCTAGACAAGTGATCACAAAACATGACCTGCTACTCTATTATCTCTTTGACTTGATTGGAGTTGGTTTTACAGAGACTCACAGCTGTTATCCAGTGTTCACACTGGGTTTGTCCAGACATCGTGAGCATGGCCCCCATATGTTATTGACTACTACAGCCACTCGATAATGTCACACACTGGAGTGTCATACATAACTATTGCTCAGTAGATGCAAGATCTGTTGCTCTATTAACTTATTATGTGGACAACAGTAATATTTGGAAACACTCACTGGTGTTGTCTAGTAATTCCCAAATGCAGCTGTAGTGCTGCATACATGGGTATTCTTTCATCTGTCTGCTGAATGCAATTATAACAGTATGCCTGGTGTCTAGTTTCCATCCCAATGCATGTTCAATGCTACAAACCTTATTATACTATCAGCTGTCCTGATATTACATCAGACAAGTATTTCTGGTGTATCATGTGTCTGTCCATGTCCATGTACTGCACAATTTCAAAGGGAAGTCAAGAGGTATGAACAACCCCACAACCACACATGTGTATACGTGGACAAACACACAAACACACACACACACACACATACACACACAAATCCTACATACATCAACCCCAGTCCACCAGATTGCACTTACAGAGAAAATAACCCCCCCACACACACACACACACACATACACTTACAGGTGATATTACACACAGACCTCCCATTACCAATCTGTCAACATGCATGACATATGGTACTCACCAGCATGCAGTGCAGCTATAGTCAATCCATACTAGCAACAGTTAGTAGTGAAGCCCTACTGCTGGAATACACTGCACCCATGTACACACTATTGCTGTGTATCTGTTCGGCACCCTGGCATGTACTGTCCACCATATCTCACAGGTGTACACACCATTGCTGAATGTGTATTACTGTGTCAGTTATGTCTGCTCTGCTTCTCACAGCCCCTATGTGTTTGTCCGACACTGGGATAATATGTGGAAAGATGTCATTTGTGAATGCCTGATGTCTGAGTTACAGATGTCATCATCAGCGGTGCATGTATGGCCAATATGATACAATTACACTGTCAACCGTCAAACCTTACTATGGCTATGGGGAGTGTACACACCCTTATTGATATGACGCCCTCTTCCTTGATATGCTATGGGGCCACATTACTGCAAATGTTAACATTACATGAACCTGATATGTGACATATGACCTGTATAATCAAATGCAGTGTCAAACAAATGTGTTAGTTGTTGCTGATTGAGATGCATACATTTTGTGGGTGAATATGTGTGCATGCCCTTATCATGATGGTTTGTTGCACCTACTGTTATGTGTACTATAGCAGTCACTATTCCTGGCAGGTGTTTACTAGCATGGGCCATCTGCATTTGCCAGTATTTTGTCAGTCTGTCCTACACATGTCTCCCAGCTCTGCATGACTGCAAGGTCAACTCATGCGCACATCCCTTGGAGTTAACACACTGCCATCACTATTGCTGTGGAGTCAGGGTTATGTCTGCCACAGTTCCTGACTGTGACTGTGTGCAGATACAGCCATTTGTAGCTTCCTTTAGATCCCTGCTGCCGTGCACTGTTGTGTCATGATGACACCCCTCCCCACCTTCAGCCTTTTTGCAGATGCTTGACAACTATGACCTACACATGTATGCCATTTTGCAGTGTCCCAAACACTGAACACCATGTGTACCAGCCTAGTCACAGCTAATGAATGGCAAACATACAGGTGTACACCGGCACTGGCAAGGTACAGATAGGGATGGTGGGCCTGAGGTGGGGTGAGGTGTTGGTTGTGCAGGACATGTATGTTACTTGATACTGTCTGTAGGTTTCCAACGTGGTCTTGGTACACCAGTACACACTGCAATGCATGCCTTTTGGGGACCTTTTCTGTTATTCATATGCTACCTGTAGAGAGGCCTGGCTGATGTTTCCTGTAGTACAACTCTCCCATCTGATTACCCTAACCCATGGGCCACATATATGCAGAGTCAAGGCAATTGCTGACACGGGTACTGCACAGCTAGTACTTGCTAGACATTTCTGCAACTCCCTCAGTGTTGTGGCATGTTACTAGGCATCCTGCATGATCGGTTTGCTACATGTGATGTTATCTGTCTTGGATGGCCGTCTGTTTATTTCCTACATTATTCCTGTCCCATACATCTTCGCTTCATACATGATTGTCTGCACTGTTTGCCATGGTATATGCAATGGTGAAGTATGGCTACATGTCCAGCTCCTGGGTGCTACCTGTTGGGTATGGGGTCCACCCAATGGCATGTAAGATGTGTGCAAGCCATGGCTGCCTCTGTTGCAGGTAAGTAGGCACATTTGATGGCCAAACATCTTGGACAGTAGACCATTTCTTGGTGTAACATTGGGAATGTGTACTTGCTGGAAGGTGCATTCACATGAAGAATGCATGCTGTCAATACCACAACAGCTGCTTCCACTTTATTTTATCTGGAGTGTATGCACACGTATGCTTCCAGTGTTTGTGAAGGTATGTATTCCCCATATTTGCTGTCCTGATATACGATTCCATATTACACACTCATTGCTCATGTTAGGACCACATTGCAGGTTGTAAGATCTGTGGACTGCAGTATTGTGATATGCCGTAGTGTAGATCTGTAACAGTTGCCATTGTAATACTGGTATATACACTGCTGTAGCACTGTATAAGGGTGATGTTTGACACATATCCCTACTGTAAGTCATTTGTCCCATCATTATGTTCATGTCTGTGTACACATTTTGCAATGACAGGATGTTAGTTATATTGCAGGAGTCTGACATACCCTTCAGATACACTATCATGGTGACCACTGTGATGCAGTGCAGTTAACAGCAACAATACATGAACATGTACAGCATGCATTATGGGTAGGTGTGTTAAATGTGTACATGGAATATACCATGGCCATAGCATGACCAGGGTATTGGCAAACCTAAACAAACACCATACTCACCAGCTACAGGCTGCTGCCCTGGCTGCATACCAGAAGGACCTATATAAGTGTGTGAGAGATGTGATGTCAGTAGTCACAGATGTGGCATTGGTACAGGGTGGGTGCAGCATTACAGTACATCAACAGTACAAGCCCGCAATGCTACAGGTTATGCACATCTGTTTATTACTACTACGCAGCAACAGACTACATATATTTCATCTCACATATGCATGATCTAACTGTACAGATGCAGATGTATATGCAACAATGGTCTACTGATGTGCCCTGTGGCCTTACCTGCATGATCCTCTGCCATTGAGTGGGTAGCACCCACCTCCACTATGCTCTCCGCCAGGTGTTGTGTGTGCGGGTGGGCAAGTGCCCCGAAGCTGGCAAGGAGCTCCTCAACATGTGTCAGGGGGTCCCCCCTGAGTGCAGCAGCACACTGATGGGCATGATGAAGTAGGTCTGTGCATTGATGCCGGACTTGCTCATAACTGCGGCCATTCAGGCCGACATCATTTACCCTGTGGACAAGATTGTTCCACAGTATGGTCTGCTCCTGCTATTCATGGGCTGTTCGGCCAAACTACAACTGGTAGTGCTGCATCAGGTGTGAGATGATGCCATCATTCTCCTCTGCTGTATAAATAGTCAGCCTCTCCCTGGACTTCTTGCCTGAAAGACATAAAGATGGAAACAGGTCTGAGGACTCATACAGCAAGGTTATCATAGTTGTTAATACACATCTCTGTCTCCACCCCACAACATCTGATCACATAACTCAACAGGTATGTCTACAGAATACCTAACATTTGGACATATATCGTATTGTGCAACACTTTGTGCTATGTGTTTGTAGTCCTGTTCCTGTGGGGACACTATCATTAGTGGCTTGTTACGGACAATGTCACATACATGCCATTGCAAGGACCACTGTGGTTCCATATACGCATGTGTTCTGTTTGTTATGTGATTGCTGCACATCTGTTGTTTTGTGTTATTGGGGATATTTATGCATGCTGTTGGACATGATTCGGGAATGTGTGGACTATTACTACCCACATATGTTCTATAACAGTGACACAATAGCATGTTTGGGGAACAGTTGCTAGCAGAACAACCTCTCCAACCTCATCTGGCCATGTTACCAGGCCACATCACATATAGGACCAACCCTGGGTCCTCCTCATCTACTGGTCCTGCACTACCTTCAGGTGGAACCACCTCTGGGGATGTTGTTCACCCCCCCCCGGGAGCACACACAGACAAGATAGTCACACAAGGTCAGGTCCAGGGTCTGGTGCATAGGGAGCTCCACAGAAACTTGTGGGATGTGCTACAGCACCTTGAGGCCCTCAGTACACACTCACAGGGCCCGCATGCTCCTTCTGCTCAGCCTCCAGCCCAGGCACCTTCAAGGCTGTGAAGCAAATGTTGTGACTGCCCATGGGTGGGGACCTTGGTCCCATTGTTTCTATATGGGGGCTCATGGGCTTCCACATCACAGATGACACTACCCATCCAGGGTGTTTATCCACCACATGTGTCATATAGCGCCCCTGTAGGCTGTATTCTCTATCTTCCAACCCAACCCACCTCCACAAATATACCTGCTATGCTTCCTCAAATTACCAATCCCATCTTCACAAACAAAACAGCAATGTGTTCCCAACACGGGGTTCACACCTGACATAACCATTCATTTTGCACGCACTTACTGCTGTATATATATATATATATATATATATATATATATATATATATATAGATAGATATATATAGATATATATATATATGTGTGTGTGTGTGTGTGTGTGTGTGTGTGAATGTATATTGATATGTGTGATGTTCCCTCACACATATCATGCAGCACTGTCATACAAAAGTAAGGGACATATGTGTGTGTTTGTATATATATATATATATATATATATATATATATATATATATATATATATGTAGACATACACACACACACACACACACACACACACACACACACACACACACACACACACACACACACATATATATATATATTTATGTAGATATATATTATGAGTTTATATAGGTGCCTGTATATCTGTAGACATACATGTGTATATACCTGTATATATATATATATATATACACACACACACACACACACACACACACTCATATATATATATATATATATATATATATACATATATATATATATATATATATATATAGATATATATATATATATATATATATATACCTATATATATATATATATATATATACATATATATATATATATATATATATATATATATATATGTATATATATATATATATATATGGGGTGCAGTCAGATATCAGGTCCACACTCTCTAACTCTCCTTCTTGTTCTTCCTTGCTACAACACAGACAGGAGCCACATGTGGACACAGCTGAACATTAGGAGGTATATATAGGGACAGATTGCAGGTAAGCCTATTACACACCTATGGCATTTGTGCATGCTACATTACTCATTAATATGACTGTCCTGCAAGTGGTGGGCTCTGGAACCCACATGTTCATCATAACAGAATTACTTCCACCACCAGCTATCGGCCATACTAATATACATGTTTTGCATTACACAACACACACTATGATGGCTTACATCTTGTCAATCAGTGTGATCTGCACTTTGACAGGTATGGCCCACTGCACACAGGGACAGACACTATTGTCCATAGCAGTTGTTCAGCTGGACATCATTACAACAACAACACTTGATGGCACATATAAATCATTCCACATCATCTATCCCATTATTATGAACCAAGTACTACATTCATTTACATGTATATATACTTCACATATTTGTTGTGGGAATGATGTCTCTTTTGGATAGCTGTGTGGATAGCTGGATGGATGTGATTTTTTTGTTTGTTTGTTTGTTGTATTTGCTCTTTTTTTTCTTTCACTCACTCTCTATCTCTCTCTATCTCAATCTCTATCCACTAAATAGATTGAGCTGCTTTGAATATATTGCAGCATGGATTTTGTAGGTGATGCACATGATCAGGTGATGGCCTCTGCACCAATCAGTGTCCACCACTTGCTACCTGCATGCAGCATGCTGTGTAGTACTCCCAATTACCAGTGTCATGGCAACCCACTACTATAAATTTCTACATCATGTGGGCATGGTCCCTTTACCTTTCCTGTATGGAGGACATCCTTCCTGTGTGTGGGCAGCAGTGTTACAGACAGCTGGTAGCAATACCTCTTACAAGAGGACTTGCAGACTCAGGCCAACTACATATTTGTATAAGGTTCCAGACCTACAGACAGTGTGAGTAGTGTTGTTATATGCATTGTATACCAACAGTGTTACAGGATGTGTGCATACATACTAGTTTAGTATGGAAGTCAGTATGTCTGCATAGCTCTCAACTGTGGGCCTATCCACATAATGGCCAGTGGATTGCCTGTTATGTTTTGTCTGTCCACCACACAGGTCTTGTGTCAGAAATATCACTGGCATTGTGTCATTTGAGTGCTATCAGTACATGGCTATGTCCATTTGTGTTTCTGACTTCATATTCATGACTAAGGGTATGTTGCAGACTATCTTGTAACACCAGCAACTTTCTCAATGTATAACAACACTATTTCGAATATGACCCTGTGTTCCGGCCTCTGTCCTCCACCTATATACCAGGCTTTGTCCATATGACATGCAGTAAGAGGTTGTTATGTAGTGGCCTGTGATTATGTCATGCTGCCATTCCTGCCATCATTCCAGTGCTGTTGTGGCCCCCACACATATTGTGGGGTAGGGTCCATATATATGTGGGCTTCATCTGAACAAAACATGTGTGGCCTTCTGCAGTCCAGAGGTCAGTGTATGTAACAGTGTTATATGCCCCTGTAAGTCACTCTATGGGGGAGAGGTATGCACCATATGTAACCTAGGCTGTTACAACATGTAAGGGATATCAGTAGTAATATTCCTTAAGGTATATGGCTGTATATTTTCATACATTTCACCTTTGAACATTGGTGACCTAGTGCTTACTGTCATACAGACTGTTGTGTTTGTAAGTGTGATAGTGATGTTTTCTGTTAAGCATTGTTATGCAACAGACACATCCTCATTGTGGCAAGTTAATTATTTTCCCCTTAGGGGTTGAGTACAGAGTGTAATTGGAGGCTGCTGAACTACACATCTGCATTACTTAATGATGATTGATTGTTATCCTCTGGCCCAGTCTTTCTTTACTGTTGTACTACTTGAAGGCCTTGGCCTGGACAGCAACATATGTTATGCTTTTGGTTTACTGTATAAAATGATCTGCTTGAGAGTTGCATTACTCAGTTAATATGTATTTCAAAGACCTAACAGCTATATGACATGGCATATACAACTGTAATAGTACACAAATAAACATTTCTTATGTATGCAAACCTGTGTATGGTGCAATATCCTTTGACTTCTCTGTGGGTATATGTTTCATGCAAAAATTGCCTTTTGTATGAGTGAATCATACACTGTCCATTTTAAAAGGTGGCAACTGTAGGAATACTGACTATTGAATATGCTGTGCACCCTCTAAATATGTATCTTCCTATACATATCTATGTGTGTATGTGTATTTCTCTCTCTCTCTCTCTCTCTGTATATATACATATCTATATATATATATATATATATATATATATATATATATATATATATATATATATATACGTGTGTGTGTGTGTGTGTGTGTGTGTGTGTGTGTGTATATATATATCTGCATATATGTGTGTGTGTGTGTGCGTATATGTATCTTTGGTATGTTTATTGCTTCCACATTGTACATTCCCTAAGGCAGCCAGACTGTACTGCATGATATGTTATCGATACCATCCTGACATCATACAGGTGGGATGGATTACTGTTAACTTCTAGTGGCTATGTTGTGTAGGGTCCTGGGTATGGGACTTGCAAGTGTTGGTATTTTGTTGCAGGGCAGATCTGTTTGGCTGTGGGGGAGGGGGTGATATCAATGCTTACAAGAAGTACTTAGCTTGGGCCCCCTCACCCCCATTAACTGTGCCTTTGGTCATATATGTATTTGTTATGTTCTCTTATATATATATATATATATATATATGTATATATATATATATATATATAGATATATATATATATATATATCTGTATATACATATATATATACATATCTGTTTACATATATATATATAGCTATATATAGACATATATATATATATATATATATATATATATATATATATATATATATATATATATACATATATATATATATATATATATATATATATATATATATATATATACATATATATGGAGACATACATATCTATAGATGTATGCATATGCATATGTGTATATATATATATATATATATATATATATATATATATATATATATATACACACACACACACACACACATACATCTACATGTATACATACATTTCTTGTACTGTTGAATGACTGTGCTGGATGATATATTGATGAAAATATCAGAGTTATGTATATCTGAAATGGCTTAGTGGAAAATCACTTTGGCTATGGTGTGCAGGGTCCTGGGTCTGGGTTTGAGGCTTGTAAAAGCTGTTTGTTTTATTGCTGGGCAGAACAGGGGCCGTTGGATACAGAGTGATTAAGGCACTTTTAAGCAGTTGTAAGCGGGTTTGCACGAAGGTTAGCAATGCTAACTTCCAGTTACAGTTTCTCATACTCAGCTTCTAAATTGGTTAACCTGTATAGACATTACTTAACTCCATGCAAACAGGCTTAACCTGCTTACTGCTGCTTAAAAGTGCTTACTCTGACTTACCCCTGCACTAATTTCTTTAAAAGAAAAGAAAAAGGGTTGATAGGAAAGTGTGGTGAAAAAGGGGCACAAAGAGGAAAAGACAGTAGGGAAAATAGCTAGGGATGTGCAGGACAGGTGTCGGGAAGGTCCATAGCTTCCCATTTCTTCTACAGCAACAGCTGTGCATATACACTGATTTGGAGGTAGATGTGGAGACTCATACCCCTGAGAGAGGGGTGAAGACAACAATAATATGTTGTGAAGCCAATTAGACCAAATTACATGTGTCCAGTGGACACATGTGCAAAATGGACAGCTATGTATGGGGTGAGATTTTTTGGGGGGAACAGATTGCCTTTTATTTTTAAGTTGAGAGTGTGATGTTGGGGAGAGATAGTAAGTATACTTGGGGAGGTAGGCTGCGTAGAGTAACAGACAAGACAGCATACAGGGGTGGTATATGACACATGTGGGGTGTAAACATCTTGGATGGGAAGGGGTGTTTGGAAGTCGGAAGCCCATGAGCCCCCTAGTGGAAACAGTGGGACTGAGGTCCCCACCCATGGGCAGTCATCACTGCACCTTCATGGCCCCGAAGGTGGCTGTGTTGGGGGCTGAGTAGGAGGGGCAGACTGACCCTCTAGTTGCACCACACAGCCCTCAAGCTGATGTAGCTGAGCCTCAAACTCCCTGTGGAGCTCCCTAGGCACCAGACCTTGGACCTGACGACGGGTGACAGTATCAGTGACCGCTCCTCGGGGCAGGCGAGTCACATTGCCTGAGGCAGTTCCACCCAAAGGTGGTGCAGGACCAGCAGACGAGGAGGTCCCAGGTTGGGCCCCAGAGGTGCTGGTGGCCGGGGCCATGGCCAGATAAGGTGGAAGAGGTGGGTCCACTGGGACTGGCCTTCAGAAATGTGCTATTGTGTTTCAATTTTAAAGCATATGTGGGTTAGTAGTAGTCAACACATTCCAGGATTAGGTTTAACAGCATGCATAGATATTCCCATTAACCCAAAACACCAGATATGGAACAGTTGCATAGCAAACAGAACACATGAATATATGGAACCACAGTGGCCATTACAACAGCATGAGGGTACATTGATGGCAGCATGCCACCAATTTGGGAGTATTTCAACATGGCACATGCATAGAAACAAATTTCAATATTTATCAAACAATAGGACATATGTCCAAAGAGTTGATTTAATTGTACACATACCGATTGAGTTGTGTATTTAGTTTATTGTTGCAGATATGGTGGGAGTAGAGAAAGATGTCAATTAACAACTTGTATATCCCTGTAGATGTCATTACCTTCGTAGTCAGTGTTGTGATTTGTACCTTACACGTATTATTACACTACCCTATAGCCTTAGTTTGGACAGTGGTATGGATGTAGACAACTATATACATGAACTGTGTTTTACCTGCAGTATACACCTCTTACCTGGTATAGCTGTGGAGGTATTGTTTGTTAACACTACCTGACTGCTTTTATGCATATTCCCAGATTCCAGGTTGATGTTATGCACATACCTCTCCATCTCTTATTGCACACACTCTGGGCATGTCTTCACAACATGCAGGTGAAACTGGGACATATCTTGACTATTGTCCTCATAAACCTTTGATTAGTTGTACAATGACAGGTTTGTTTCCATAGACATTTTCCAAATATTTACAGGCCTGACAGTCAGTTATGTGACATTAAATACTGCCTAAATGTCAGAGATTAGCACACTGATATGCCAGGGGGACAGGGTAACAGCCAGCAGATATGGGCCATTTATCTAGACATTCTGGACAGATCTGTACAGTCGAGAGGCATGATTCTGCATACAGATTACTACCACTCCCAGGATTCAAACCATGGCTGTGTGTGCTAAAATAAAACAGTGTACATCACAGTTGTGTGTGCTATATAGATATTGCTGTGTATATTTTTTCTGAATTATGTCTATAAGTCTCCTGTGGTTTTACAATCTGACCTTGTAATTACAACACTCTTATACAGGGTTTCCTAGACAGTTTTATTATCTAGCACTGTGTGGATAACAGTGATGAGTAATATCTTATTAGACAGATATACTGCAACACTAACACTGCCATACAATACCAGACTAAACAGTACCAGTCTAGGATTTAAATTGTTTATTTCTAGACACAGTTTTCATATCTGACAGACCTGTGGGGGGAATGTTTGTTAACACTACCTGGATGTTGTCACACATATTACCAGATTCCACATTATCATTATGCACATACGTCTCACTCTGTTACTGCACACACTCTGGTCATAGCTTCACAACATGGGGGTGGAGTTGGGACTTACTTTGCTTATTACTCTCATAACACTTTGGTGAGTTGCTAGAGTGACAGGTTTGTTCTTATGGATTTATTTCTGACAGTTATGATGTCTGACAATCAGTTGTATGTCAATATTTGCTGCCTAAACTTCTGGGATCATCCCACTGATTTGCCAGGGTGAAAGGCAGAGGACTTACACCAATTATCTGGACTTTCTGACAATATCTGTACAGTTGTGGGGTATGATTCTGCATACAGCTTACTACCACTCTCAGGATTCGAACCATGGCCGTGTGTGCCAAAAATATAAACGTTCATGTCTCAGTTGATTGTGCTATTTGGATTATGTTGTCTACCTTTTCACTGTTTTCTGTCTAAGTCTCTCTCAGTTGTATAATATGACCTTGTGATTACAACAGTCATATACCGATATTCCTACACATTTTATTTCTGTAGCACAGTGTGGGTAACAGTTCTTAATACAACAGTACTATTAAGAATTGCAACACTACATTACCATATGATACCAGAGTAAACACAAGTAGTCCAGGAGTTAGACCTTTATTGTCAGTGTGTTAACCTTTTATTTACATACAACCTATATGAAACTTTTCCTGCCATATTGTCTGGTTTATTCAGTAATGCCATACACAATACAGGTTTTATACTGGCAATTAACTTTCTACTACTTTTAGATGTATTTTTCTACTACTTTTAGATGTATTTCTTATGACAATACATACAAGATTATTGCTAACCTGCCTTGTGACGCAAGCTCTGCAGTCTACAGGCACAGGTGTCCTGATTCACAGCCCACTCATCTGCCACTGTCAAAGACATAAGAGGAATATTTAGTCATACCTATCCATAATATACATGAGCTGGTAATTATTAAACAGGTAGTAGACTGATACACAACTGGAACATCACCCGTCTGCCTAAGCTCTTGGATTCACTGATCCAAGAGCTCCCTCTTTCTCCATTTCAGGTCAGCATAGTGATGCCTGACCTGCTCTCCAGTTTGAGAGATGCCAGTGGCACTGATGAGGTCATGGGCAAGACGGTTCCAGGCTTCCGCTTTATATTGGGAACCCTGGTACTGGCCCTGCAGCAGTCTCTGGTCATGGTCTTTAAGAAGGAGTCCTGCCATGACTTTGGACTCCTGGATGCCCTAGAGCTACACCTGGAAGTGCGATACTTCACCCACACCAGCCATAGTGCCTACAGGAGGAAGCTGCAACCAGTTATGAGATATATTCCCACCTCTGGGGTTTAAACAGTGCAAATTTCCCACACTTTGCCATGATTGGATGGTTTTGAAAATGCTAAGCTATGGGCAAACCTGCTAACCTAAGGTTGGCATTGCTTAAAGGGGTATACCAATGGGTAAACTGAGTTAGCTGGCCTCCACATTGCTTACACCTAGTAAGCAGGGGTGTGCAATGCTTAGTGTTGTTTAATTTTTAATTTGCACACTATTTGGTGTTTGGCATTGATTTATCATTCATTACATGTTATATATGTGTTTGGTATCCATGACTCATGTGTACGTACACGTTTTGGGGTCCTTGTGTTTATTGGGGGATTGCAACACTTTATTACAATGACACCTCACATCAGGACTTAATGCAGAATTCCAGTTGACATATTTATGTTATGTAGTAGGTTATACAACATAAAACTGTATATAGATTCCTTTCACATGTAAATTTTGATTTTCCTATAGTGAGGATCTGTTTGGTGATACCTCAGTCTTGTTTACTGCTCTGATAGTTTACTGGTTAACTACTGTGACTATAGTGTACAGGGTCCTAGGTTCAACATTTGCAAGGGCTGCTTGATTTGTTGCTGGGCAGAACAGCAGCTATTGGATACTGAGTGATTAAGGCACTTTTAAGCAATTGTAAGTTGGTTTGCATGGGTTTGCGTGATGGTAAGCATTGCTAACTTCCGGTTAAATATGCTTACAGGGAGTTAACTTCAGTATTGCTGAACCTGTATGCACATTGCTTACCCCCATGCAAATGGGCTTAAACCCACTTACTACTGCTTACAAGTGCTTACTACCACTGACCCCCTCACTAATTTAGACAGAAATGTAACATGGCTCTTGGGAAGGTGATGGATTTGGACACTCTATGGATTTATCATTCATTACACATTATACCTTTGATTTGTATCCCTTATTCATGTGTACATTTACTGTATGGAGCATTTGGGTTTATCTGTGGATTTTACATCATTATTACTATGACACCTCACATCTACATTTAATGCAGTACTCCAGTTCATAAATATATGTTCTTTATTAGGTTATACAGCAAAACAAAATTGTTCATAAAGTGATTTGACATGGAAAATGGAAATTTCTGCAGTGAGAATCAAACCAGGAATAACTGCTCACAAGGCGAATGCTCTGACCACTACACTATTACAGTACTGCTTCATTTGCATGTATCTTGATATTTATCTTCTTTTGCCATTTAAGCTACAGTATGCATAGATAAGCAATGGGCAAACCCGTGCACCTACGGTTAAATTTAATCTGTTTGATAAAAAAAATATTCTGCTGCTATTTTATCTTGGAAGGGACAGGTTTCACTTATTGCTGTGGATTCCTGCATGCATCTGCACATTTGGCAGACATCCTAACAGCCTCCATACCTTTCAACCTCTTAATGCACATTATCTGGACAAAGCTTGACAACATGAGGTCCAACTATGGACATATTTTAATTTTTGCTCTTATAAACTTGAGACAGTTGCTAGAGTAACAGGACTGGTTTTAATATACATTTTCTGATGGATTTTTGGTGTATGACACTCATATGTATGCCATTATTTCACAATATCATTCCTGACATCATCCCATGATTTCAGGGTACAACTGGGGTACAGGCCAACTGTATGGGCAGCAAATGTGTGGATGTTATGCAATGATTTGTACAGTTGGGAGGTATGCAACCTCCTATGAGCATTCTCGCGCATTGTTATTGCCGAACGGCACTTCCTGAGTGCAGGGGCATGTGTATTGTGAGAGCTCTGCTCTCAGACACACCCCCTGCAATTGTCCATGCTCCATGTCCATTTAGGAGCAGAAGCAGCGAGCCGTCATTATTATGCATGGCGTGCTGCCATGCTTCTCCTAAACAACTGCTTCCGTGCAGGAATAAGCTAGTCCTGCAGGGAACCTTACTGAATCCCAGGGACAGATTTCTTAAGTTCTAAACTTTAAGAAAAAGAAGATATGTGCCTGTTTTTTAAATGTTTGTCTATGAATGTTCTGTGGCTTAAATGATTTAATGATTAGTACATGCCTATATGGGAAAATAAATGTTTTTTTTCATTCTTTTTCATGTGGAATGAACAAGGCTTACTGCAGTTAAAATAAAACTTGTGTCAGGTAAATGTAAACTTGATTTTAGCTACACAGACATGTTTGGCCTTTTCAAACAGTGATTTAGAAGGAGGGAAAGCTCTCAAGCATTCCTTGAGCATGGGCATGTTTTGAAGTACTCAGACTGGTAACTTACTTGTTTCTTGGCTTCCTGTCTAGTTCATGAGCTAAAAGGCTTGTTTTCGTGTCCCCAAGATGGTGCTTTCCATTATTACCATATTTAGAAAACAAAAATCCCTTTGCGACCATGTGAATGCTTGAAAATGAAATTATAAGGCTCATGCATGATGTAAGCAATCAGGTTAAAGGTTAACAATGAGCTGTTTGAATTTCTCAGCTTCTTAAAGGGATATTTACCTAATAACACACAAAACTGTACAATTTAAATAACAGTAAAAGGAGTAAGACATTTATTAACAAGTAATTTAGTGACCTTATTATTGAGACACAGTATATTTGATTGTAATGCAAACAGACATGAAATTGTTGTAATTAGATCATATACAATATAGAGACTGATGTGAAACAGACTATGCTACTACTACACAATATAACAGCAGCTTCACTGGGTTTAATTAGAGTGATGGAACCTTGTTATGCAATTTTATAAATCTGAACTGTTTTACTGATTAGTTAGATTAAACTGAATGACAAATATTAATCCATTCTTATTAAAAGGAGTTTGACTAATGGACAACCGCTGTAAATTATAAGCAAACACAAAACGTCATTATAACTTGTATTATTTAAATATCAAATTAACATACTTAATATAGTAATATGGTTATGTTAATTATTTTCTTAGATTTAAGATCAAAGTTTATGAAAAATGTTTTATATGAATAGAATGTAAGACATGGCAAGGTTATTTCTGTTAGTCAAATGTTTAGATAATTGGAATGAGAAATGATTGTTGCAAGGGGTGTTAGAGGGTACACTTGAATGCCTAGTCTATTCAAAGCTGGGGTTTGTTTCCCCACAGGAGGCTTAGTTTGTTTTTTTTTTTTTGTCTCAATCTAAAAGGTTTTATTGTTTAATTATTTTTTATTTGGTGTCTTTGAGTTGTAATTACTTTGCTACATTAAACAAAAATAAGTTATTCTGTTTACTGAGTCTGTGTGCTTATTAGTTAAAATATATACACACATGGCTAGCAGTTTGAATGGTAATAATTTAACTATGAAATGTATTTCCATTAATGTAAATGATCTGAATAATAGTTGTAAAAGGGGAAGTATATTAAAATATTCGAAGATGTTTAATTCGCAGGTTATTTTTTGCAAGAAACACACCTTATACAAGAAGACATAAATAAAATTAACACAAATAAATATACAGTTTTAGTAAGTTCACATTATAAACAAAAGAGAAGATGAGTAGAGGTCATGTGGAAAAACTCATTCTTAATGCCAAAAATTGTAAATGCATATTATGACAAACAGGTATGCCCTATTTAGTAATGATATCCATAAATGTGAAGATATATACTCTAGTAAACATTTATTGGATAGCTGGATTAGGTGCAAAAGTAGCCAAGCAGCATTTCGAAGACATTGTACACCATTTAAAAGGGGAAATAATCATAGCAGGAGACTTTAATTGTATAGTGAATGAAGGCAACACTGATGCTAGAAACACACAAAAGAAAACAGCAATTTCTAAGGTCCTATCTGATTTTAGTGAAACGTTAAATATCATAGGCATTAATGAGCATGCTGATCCTAATACATTATTCTTTACACATTACTATCATTGACATGCCACACATCCAAGCATAGAGAGTGTGCATATAAAAAGATCTAACTACAAAGTTGGATAAAGTCAAAATAGTCACTTGTACATTGTCAGACCATAATGCAATTACTTTTGATTTTGATTTAAATACAACAAATAGAATAACTGTAACTAGAATTCCTTCATATATAGCAAACTTAAGGAAATTTAATAAATTTTGTGTTAAAGAGATACAAACATTTTTAGACAAATCTTACTGAAGATATGTCAGAGATATATATTTGGGACTCTTTGAAGTCATATTTATATGGTAAAGCATTAACATGGTTCAAAAACAAAAAAAGGCAATGGGACAAAGACTTACTGGAATTCCAAGCAAGAATCTGTACACTAAAGTTAGGCCTTCCGAAGGGAAAGATGAATTTAATAAGTTAATTAGTTGACGTGAATAAAAAATATTTAGAGACACTACATTATAAGACAATACGAGGAGATTACACTATGTTCTTATATGATGAACCCCAGAAATCAGAAAACAATATCAACTAGACATAAAAATATCCTAAAAGCTAACCAAATAAAGGAAGTATACATTCTGGATACCAGAAAGAAAGTATCAGATTTAGAAGGGATACTAGAAACATTTAAATTATACTTTCATAAAGTTAATACCACAAAGGAAATCATAGAACCTCAAACCACATTAAAACATTTCAAAACCAAACTAACAGATGATCATATAAAATTAATAGACAAACAACTATGACTGAACTTTTATACCAAATTAAAAATTTAAAGACAAACAAAACACCTGGCATAGATAATATGACCCCAGAAATGTTCAAACTATTAATCAAAGAGGCTTTGGCATTACTATTAAAAGTTTTTACATTAGTAAAGGAAAGCAAAACTATTCCTTCTTCTTGGGAATATACAATAATATCACTTATTTTGAAACCAGATAAAATGCAAAGGAATGCTCTTCTTACAGACCTATATCTTTATCAAATGTTGATTATAAAATATTTATAATACATGCAGCTAGGATCAAACAACTACTTCCATTATTAATAGATCAAAATCAAACTAGCTTTATAAATGGCAGAACACATAGGATAACATTAATATATATATATATATATATATATATATATATATATATATATATATATATATAATTGATTACATTAATCATACAAAAAATAACATGAATATAGTTAGTTTAGACATAAATAGTGCCTTTGATTCTGCCCATTTGGATTATCTATGGTCAGTTCTAGAAGACTATGAACTTTTTCAAAAATTCACAATATTAATTAAATCACTTTATGAAAATTCCGTAGCATATATAAAGACTGGATCATGCTTTTCTAAATCTTTAGAAATTACTTAAGGTATATAACTGGGATGCCCCTTGTCTCCATTATTATTGCCTTAGTAATTGAACCTTTTGCAAATTATATTTGAATGGATAAGAATATTAAGGGTATACAAATTGACAATAGTCTGGAAATGAAGATTCAGTTGTTGGCAGATGATATTTTGTTAATCTTAAAGGATGATAATACCACCCTGAATACTCTATTAAATTTAATTCATCAATTTCATAAACTCTCTGGCCTTAAATGTAATGAAAATAAGACACAGATATTATTTATAAACTCTGATAAGAAAGACATAGATAAGGATTTTTCTAAATATCATTGATTTTTCTAAATATATAGCAGCTGACAATAAAATAAAATACTTAGGGGTTACATTAACAGATGAACTAGATAATACAAAAATAAAATACTCTAATATTCCAAGTAACATTAAAATACTCATTTAAAAATGGAATAAATACTTTTTTACAATTGAGGGCATGCATTATATAATTAAAATTATTATTTTTCCAAAAATATTATACTTCATGCAAGCCTTTTCTATACATCCTATTAAATCTTACATCAAACAATTTAATAAACTAATGCTAAACTTCTTATGGTATCTCAATAAGCCCAGAATAGCTTTGAATCATCACTTAAATTACAGGGAAACAGGAGGAATCAGTCTTCCAGATATAGAAGTATATGCACTGTTATCTAATATAAAAACAATATCATTATGGGTAAATAATGCTTATTCTGCTAGATGGAAACACATACATGAAAATATATGGCTAAAATAAGGTCTTACATTGCCACCACAATATACTGATTTGGTATAAATAATTTTCTTTGGATGATGAGAGAATATTTTATAGAAAACAAACAGAAGCACATAAGTTTATAAAAAATGTATTAAAAGGATATACAACCCTTATGAACAGGAATCCTGACATAAAAGCTTGGTCATTCTTGTTATATCCTATTGGATGCACACAAAATAACATTAAAACTTTTTATATAGATGTAATCAAGACTCTTAGAAAGCATGAACTGACTTACTGTCATCAGCTACTAGACTCTGGAAATGTTTTAACAAATGGAACAAATAAGAAACAAATTTGATTTAGGTAATGCTCTATGGCTAAGCATATAGGATATAAGACAGTACATCTTAATCAGAATAGAGACAATGTAATTAACAATCAGACAAAATATTCCTAAATTTATAGAACAATCATTCTTTTCAACAATACAAGCTGTTCATGGAAAAGGATACTTAGCAAACATCTATAAAATAATTAAGAAAACAAAGTTATATCATAGAGATAATCTTGGGACTACTATAAAACAATAAATAATCAACTATCAAATGATAATGACAAGAAATTAATACTTCTCCCCATAAAGCAAACATCTTTTTCATTGCAATGGAAACTGTTCACATGGAAATTTATTCATAGGTCCTTTATAATCATCATCATCTTCTTTCGTCTGTTCCCATTAGGGGTCACCACAGAGGATCACCTGTTTCCATTTCTTCCTGTCCTCTGCATCTTGCTCTGTCTCACCAACCACCTGCATGTCCTCTCTCACCACATCCATAAACCTTATCTTAGGCCTTCCTCTTTTCCTGTTACCTGGTAGCTTCATCCTTAGCATCTTTTTCCCAATATACTCAGCATCCCTCCTCAGCACATGTCCAAACCAACGTAATCTTGCCTCTCTGACTTTGTCTCCAAACTTTCCAACCTGGGCTGACCCTCTAATATACTTATTCCTAATCCTGTCCACCCTTGTCACACCCAGTGCAAATCTTAACATCTTTAACTCTGCCACATCCAGTTCAAACTCCTAATACCACATAACATAGAAATAATGTTTAAACAAAATGTCGGATGTTGGAGATGTAAAAGGAGCAAGAGAGCAGACTGAAGGCAGCAGATTGGAGGCATATTTTTTACGATCGTCATTTATTTAAACCATTTTGGGATAAAGTTAATTTTTTCTTGCAAATAGTTTTTAATGATAATTTCCATTTGTCTAAATCTTGGATTTTGTTTAATGCTCCCATACCCTAATGTGTTGCTAGAACAAAGCTTTCACTTTTATGGATACTACCAGCTATAGCATACAAAATAATTACTACAAAATTGGAAAAGTGAGACATCACCCACATTTAAAGAATACAGAGACATTATATTGAATGTATCATAAATGGAAATGAGAACCATTAGAATGAGAACAGAAAGAGCCATATTTTATTACAACTCATGGAAGAAAGTGAACAAAACAATGGAGAGCCATGACTGCAATACCTCATGAAATGCAGTTTTCAATGTAAAAATGTGTAATATCTTTTAAACTTAGACATCTTTGTAAACAGTTTGTTTAGATTTTATAGTTGTTGACTGTGTAAAGTTAACCTGTGCAAATTATGTTTTATATTGCAAAGTTATGAAATTGCATTCATTTTGTAAAATCAATAAAACATTTAAGTAAAAAAAAAAAAAAAAGAAAGAAATTAAGTGAGCCACTATGAGGAAATATAGCTGAAAATGTTAATAACAAATATCCACAGTTTTTGAGTGCTTTCTTCCCATTAAGGAACTTCATCAGAATTCCCAGGGTTGGTTGACAGTCCCCCTTTGTGCAGAGGGATTACTGTTACTATTCTCCATTCCTCCAGCACATAGCCAGTTTGCAGGCTGTGGTTAAACAGGGATTCAAGTGGGTCTACTAGGTCATGTTTTAAGTTGTTTAAAAAGCAACCATGGGTGTTGTCTGGTCTTATTGATGCCATGTTTTTGGCATTGGAGAGTGCAAATATGACCTGCTCTATTGAGATAATAGGCTGAGGAATGGAGGTAGATATACTTTAGGGGATGACTGGAGGAGACAGGGGGTGACGTTTCCTCCAAATCTGTCAGCTAGAAGGTTGGCTATTACCTTTGGTTGATTATGGGTGGTGCATCCACAACCAGTTCAGCACATAGCTGGGTATTCCCTTTTAGATTGCAGATGTAGTTAAAGAATGCCCTGTGATTATTCTTAGCTAGGGATGCTATTTCTGCTTCATAATTAGCTTTGGAGGACTTGTCAAGATCTCTAATTTGTTTGTTTAAGCTGGAGAGGGATTTATTCCTCTGCTGAGCCAGTTCCTTCTTGTTCTTGGACATTAGTTCATTGCTGTTGCAGTATAGCCTGCTTATACTAGGGTCCAACAGGGTGGGTTGTTTATTTAGCAAGAGATGTTTTAATCCGGTTAGGTATAGCCAGTTCTATACAACTGCTTAAGTGGTTATACATGGCCATACCTCTCAAATATATAGATTTTCGAAGGACGTCTAGATTTTTGCCTCATAGTTTTGGTCTGTTTCTCATGAAATTGTGGCTTTCTGGCAAATCACTGGGAAATCACTGAGGACTGAAATCAGAAAATAATGACATACATTTGAGATTCAAACTTCATAGTCTTCAGAAAATCAATGCTAAAGCAAATGTTGTTATTCTATCATCTTTCTAAGTTTGTACGAGTAATATTTTAAAATTGTCCAAAATTTTGGGCCTTTGTCTCCCCATCATTTTTGGCTTTGTCCAGATTTCTAGCTCTAAGAGGTTCAGAGATATGTACAGGGCATGTGTACACCACTGCATAGGAGTCTATGTTATTTGCTTTCGAGGGGCTTTGAACCTTCTTATACCATCTATTTTGTTTATTACTTTGATCCTGTTAGTATAGTTTGGAAATGAATGGGCCATTTTCAAGTATAAATGAAACAATCTGGATTTGCAAATGTATACACTTAGCTTTTACGTGACTCAGCTTCGGCTGCTTTCTGGCAATTTGCTCACAGTTGTTCAATAATATGTTTATTTGATTACAAAACACTCATGTTTGTTTATTTATTGATGCATTCATTTATTGCTTTATTTGAATTTTATAGCATTACTGCCTCACAGCAAGAGGTTCTCTGGTTCAATCCTCTGCTGGGGTGCCTTCTGTGCGGAGTCTGTATGTCCTCCCTGTGGTCACGTGGGTTTCCTCCGGGTGCTCCAGTTTCCTCCCACATCCCAAAGACATGCTGTAGGGGGATTGGACACTCTAAATTGGTCCTGGGTGTGAGTGTGTGCATGTGTGTGCCTTCTGTGGAAGGTTGGGTGCTGGGCTGGCAACTTGACACCGTAAAACTCCACTGCCAATCATGAGTGGACAGGTGATCCACTGTGGCGACCCTTAACTGGAAAAAGCTGGAAGAAGAAGAAGAAGAAGGAGTAGATCTCTAATTTATAATCTTAATTTGACAATTTCAAGCACAGCCTAATCAATAAAAATATACATTGTCATTTTGGAATGTTTAATTCCAAACAGATAGGAACAAAGAAGACATTGTAGTAAATTCTGGTTAATATTAGTATGATATGGAAGAGAAGTGTTTAAGTACAACCTGATAAAAAGTAATGGTTGGTTACTAGTCCTGTTGGATGGCAGGTGCATTTGGCATGTTTGAGAAGGTGAGCTTTTAGCTGAGATCAGAATTTAGGTCAGAAAGTAATGTCTTTCACGTGCAGAGGAATTTAAATCCAGAGTTCAGAAAGCCTGTGGTCGGTACACTGAAGTTTTGTTATGGTGGATTGTAGAAGAGGACCACAATAGACATGACTGCTTACATTATAGGATAGTAATGTCATAGTTATCTTTGAACCTAAGTGAGAGAAAAAGATTGCACAGAAGAATTTTAATAATTTACATATAAGCAAGAGGTCAGCTCTTTGTTTATCTGTCAGGGAACCATTTCAAATTTTCAAGTATTTCACAATCATATTTTTGTAGGAGTGAGTTTACATAGACTGACTGTAACTGTCAATATGCCTTCTCTGAGTTTGCACATCCCCAGAGATACCATGTTGGAGGTATAAAAAATATATAAATATTTTTTAAACTCACTGCTGATCATTAATATACTTTAACTAACTTGAATCAACAGTATATTAAAGAAACTCAAGCAGTTTGCGTTAATAAAGTAGATACCATGCAAACACGTAGTCATAGAAGAGCTAAATATTTTTGTTTGATTTTTACCTTTTCCTAAATCATTCTTATGTTATGTGAATTGATTTAAAACACAGATCACTAGATGATAAGATGATGCAATACTAGATGAATGAGGATAGCCATTGCTCACATCATTTTTTAAAAAATGCATCATCAGAACCTCACAAGGACTACAGGGCCGCATGGAATGCAAAGAGTGTGGGGGCAGTATCCAGCAGTGAAGATAAGACATCTGCACACCAGTAAACTGGATCACAAGCAGCCAGATGTAAAAGCCAAATGCAATTCAATTGTGATATTTACAATACGTACTGAACTTAACATTTATTGACAAATAATGACCACAAATAAATGCCTTCATGTAAATCATATGATGCTCCATCTATATGTGTATTGAAATGCTAAAATTATACACATCTTAACAGAAACTTGATATGAAGAACAGTCCTATTTTGTTGCAAAAACCATTAATACTTTATTGCAATTAAAAAAAAATAAAATAAATATACCATTTTCTTTTTAGTCAATGTTTGTATTTCTAGGACTGTAATATTTCTATATTTCTATATTTATTTATTTATTTATTTGCCATTTGTTAACTGGATTAGTTTGGCTGGGCAGATGCCCTTTTTCATCAGGGACCCGAGGAGCAAAGCTCCAGATACAAAGATTACAATTAGTTAGAAAATTAATACAGATAAAAACAATAACATAAAAAGAGAATTTTATTTGTTTTTAACATTCCTTAAAAAAGGTACATTTAGTAATCTTAAAATAACATATAAGTGATGTAGTTGTATGATAAGAAATAGGAGACAAGAAACGACTAGTAAGTAGGGAGTGCTTACTTATAGTGTGGAGTCAAGTAAGGGAAAATAGTGGGGAAGCGGCAAGGTAAGAGGATGAAAGACAGGTGAGAGTTGTCTGATACAGTGAACAGTTATTAAGAAAGAGGTACATTGTTACTGATATGGAAGTAGAAACATATATACCTCTGTGAACATAGATTTTTTTTATTTTTATTAACCAAGTACTTTGAATGATGTTGCAAACTATTCATCTGTGTAAGAAAATATATTTAATTTAAACTCAGCTGCCATCTTTTTGTCTCATCTTTACCTTTTTGCAAATGGAAACCCTTGTTTTCTAGATGAATTGCACAGGTAATATCAGTATATTTATTCTGCTGGATGGACAGAAAAAAATAACACTGTACAAAAATCATCAGTGAATGTCTAGGGGTACTGATGCCAAAAGAATGCCTGCTGCACAAACGGAATAATTGAACACAGGCAAGGCAGTCCTAATTTATATTCTTACCCCCTGCCTAGCAGCTCTACTGTTCTGATTTCACTAACCTTTTACATGAAATAGGTTCATAGGTGTGTACTAGGCTAATGGCCCTGGAGCCTTTACAAGCTTAGCCCAGAGGATTAACCTGGCATATTGCCACCTGAGCTTAGTTCCCAGTGCCTCTGTCGAGTAGAGCCACTAGAGTGATCCCAGGGGTGAACTTTCTATTTCCCATCCACTCATCAAGATTTCTCTTGAAGAGGGCCAGTGAGCTGCTCTGTTTGACATGTATGGGAAGTCTATTCCATAGCATGGGCAGTCTCTGGGTTATGAACCTGTCCCTCCAGCAAGTTCTGTTGATTGTGGTAATGAGGTTGAGGTCTCTGGAGCATGTGGTGCAGAGGAATTGGGATTTCTTTAGATGCAGCATTTCTAACAGAGCTGGGACAGACATGGCTTTGTAAGTCAAGCAGAGATCGCCTCTAAGTAGGCAATATGAGACAGAGAATAGTTGGAGTTTTTTGAGTCTGTCCATACAGGACAAATGTTTAAAGCCTAGGAACGTCTTTGTGAGGTACTTTTGTGGCCTCTCCAGTTGTTGCAGGTGTCTAGTGAGGTACATGCCAAATGGGGCATTGTACTCAATGATTGGCCTAATGAGGGGAGAGTAGAGGGAGACAATGACCTCTTTCTTCCTGGATGAAAACCCTCAGTAATGAGATGTGCCACATAGAAGGACTTTCTGACCACAGTGGCAATGTTGTGGTCAAAATGGAAGTTGCTGTCAACCTGTGTTCCCAGATCTCTTATAACACCTTCTATGTTCAGTGGACTACCATCGATGTGGTAATTCATGGGAACTGGGGTTTTCTCAAAGGGGATGATGACACATTTTTTGGCATTGAGTTTAAGGCCACGGTTCTGACACCAGTCGTTGGTCTCAGTAAGGCCCTTCTGTAGGAGATCAACATCACTTGGGTTGTTAATAATGGCTCCCAACTTGCAATCCTCTGCAAACTTTGTCAGCCAGAGTCCTTTCTTGTTGGCTTGGACTTCTGAGAAGTAGATACCAAACAGGAGAGGACCCAGGACCAATCTCTGTGGGACACCACTCGTGACTGGTCAGCAATCTGACATGGAGTCAGCTGCTTTCACACTGTGGGTTCTATCTGTGAGCCGGTTTGCAACCCACCTAGTGATATAGGGGTTGATGCCTTGCTTAGTGAGTTTTTCTATGATTCCTGAGTGGGGAATGGTATCAAAGGCCTTGGCCAGATCAAGGTAGGCTGTATGAACCATCTTGCCTTCATCCACAGCTCTGGTGACTGACTCAGAGAAGTCGACCAAGTTGAGCAGACATGATCTGCCTTCACAAAAACAAACTGTGTGGGATCCAGAGTTTGGAAATTCCCTATATCCTTGTTTATTTGGTCCATGATGATGCGTTCCATAGCTTTGCATATCAGACTTGTCAGGCTAATGGGGCAATAGCTTCCAGGGTCTGTAGTCACTCTTCCATTGTGGAGAGGGATGACTATAGCACTGTGCCATTTGGTAGGGACAAAGACTGAGGTGAGGCTGTGATTGAACAGGGCACACAGGTGAAGTGCCAGTTCACTCTGTAGTTCATGTAGAACACAGCAAGGATATTGTCAGGTCCCATAGAAGCTGTATTATTGGCCTTGGACAGTACTATTTTAACCTGTGCAGCAGTAATACTGGGTACCTGGCAATCTACTGGTATTGTGATTGGTCCTTTGCGGGGATGAAAGTGGTAATGTTGGCACTGAATCTGTCAGCCAGTATATTGGCAGCATCTGTTGGCTCGGTATAGGAGATATCATTGTGCAGTAGCTCAGAGCAAATCTGGATATTGCCATGGAGATCCTTTACATAACTATAGAAGGCCTTGTGGTTGTCTTTACTATCTGCTGCAATTCTGTTTTCATAGCTAGCATTAGAGGATTTGATGAGGGATCTCAACTTTTTGTTGCAGCTGATAAGGGAGTTTTTCCAGTCTTGGGACTTCACCTTATTCCACATCAGTTTCTTCCTTCTATTGTAGAGTTTGTTTGTGGCAGGGGAAAACCAGATTAGCTTCCTTTTTTTGGAGGAGGGCGTCTTGGTTCTATTTGGTATGGTGAGATCCATGCATTTGTGTACATGTTTGTGCAGTGCATTGGTGTATGATTCGGCGGTCATGCAACTATTCTCCATTTGCATGGGTGCCATGAAGTTAGCCACCTCTGTTTTTAGGAGAAGTTTTTCATGGTGGTTACCTTTGCAGTGGTGGTGGGAGGGATATGGATTTCCAAGGGGATTAGTTTGTGGTCAGATCTAACCAGGGAGGAGTTTACTATTGGTGTAGAGCAACGGTCGCCCATGTTAGTAATGACCAAGTCAAGGATGTTGCTACCTCTAGTGGGGGTAGGAACGATCTGGTCCAGCGCATTGGAATTAATAAATTCCAGGAAACGTTGGGCAAGTGTATTGGTACATGAGTAGTTTTCCCAGTTAATGGAGGGGTAGTTACCGTCGCCCAATATGAGAGTGTTAGGTTGAACCCAATATTCTCCAGGGTGCTTAGGAAAGTGTAGTGTGAGTCTTGGGACATGGTTGGGGAACCTATAACAGGCTATGACCTGAATCACTGTCCTACCCAATGTTAGCTGCAACTGAAGTATCTCTGATGTGTTATGTTGGGCTACCAGCCTGGTGGTATGCGCATCCTTTATGAATATGGAAACACCACCACCTTTGGAGCTTTGGTCCAAGTTCTGGGGCCAAAAGATGTGGAATGAGTTATAGCCTGGTAATGCAGGGGTGCTTTCTGCTGCCTTGAACCAGGTCTCTGTTACAGCACAAATGTTGATGTTTTCCATTTTAAGGAGTGCTTCGAGTGAGTGCAGTTTGAGATTTAGACTTCTAGCATTGAGCAGCATGACCCCCAGATTGCATTTGTTTGTAGGTGTTACGGTGGTAATTTGGTCTTTGGAACACCAATTAGAAAAATGCACTATAGGAGTGTCAAGAGCCTTGACCAGTATCCAGAAGCCCAGGCGTGACAGATGCAGGCCATCTCTGGCAAAGCATCGAGGTCTGTCAATCATGTCATCCCAGGCAGAAAGATACTGGATCAAAATGAGATGATGCCTCAGTTAAGTTCTGTTATCTCAATTGAAGGGAGTAGAATATTTGCAAGAAATGTATCAGCTTTAGATGTATGCATGTATACATATACATCTATACATAATTGAAAGGAGTTATGTCAAATTTATTAAGAAAATGATCTATGTTTTTCTATATTTTATTGATTAGACTAATTCATTAATTCAGCTAATCAAATTCATTTTTACTTATGTATATTTCTAATCAAATGTGTACATTTAAAATCAACATGTGAACATATACTGTTAAAGTATACAAACACACACACATACAGGCACACACACACACACACACACACGCATGCACGTACGCACGCACGCACGCACACACACACGCATGCAAGCACGCACGCACGCACGCACACACACACACACACACACACACACACACACACACACACACAAAATTACACATGTATATGTGAATATAAACACCACTGTACCCATTCAAATGCACACAACTGGGCAGGTTTTATTATATTCTTATATGGTAATCTTGTATATTTCTACTTCAACAACATGTGTATGGTTTGTGATGATTAAGGCAACTTTCAGTAAAAACTAAGTACACTGAAAAAATTGATTATACTGTCAATGAATGGATTTCATCTTTATGTCCAGTAGCATTTAATCATATTGGCTCTGAAACTGCTTTTTCAGAAGTTAAAATAGGCTGTTTATATTGAACAAGAAAAAACATCCTTGTAGTAAACAGGGATAACAATTTGAAAAAATCAAGTATTTAGAACAGAAGACCAGTTCTTTACAAAACATCAACAAATACACCTCATCCTTGAATCAATCATTCATAAAGGATAGTTAAAGAAAACTATTACGTACCGTCATTTAATCATTTTCAGTGTTGACAGGTTTGGATAATTTCCACTCAACTGCTAATTACCTTGTTCAGCTTTCTTGAATATCATCCAAAGTTTAAACTCAAACATGTCTAACAGTCTGGCTCTATTTTTACCTTTCAGACTTACCATTAATGAAGCATCTCTGACACAATCCTTTCTCAGAGCAGAAGTCAGGAAAAGCGGAATCTAATTGTTTGCTATTTCTCTGTCTCATATTTTTCAAATGCTATGGTTGTTTATTAAGTCTTCCCTGCCTGTTCTTTTATGCCTTTAAAGGTATAGTGCTCTCTAGATGTGACAGGCTCAGAACTCGTCACCTGCAACAGCAGTTATGGGCTGCAACCACAAACCCCCAGCAGCTGTTAATGTACATCCCTACATTACGGATGAATCTCAAGACTCTAAACAGAATTAATGGGGAGTAATCATTTTGCTAACTAAGAAATATTCAGGTGAAAAGCACTGATGCCATCTCTCACGTAGATCCAAGCATATTGTTTTTAATTGTATTATCTTGCAGTTATGTTGATGAAGGGATGTAGGGATTGTGGATAGTATGTGCTTGCAGAAATCCATGGTCAGAAAGTAGAATTTGGCTGAGAAATACTGGTTGTACTGCTTAGAAAATTTAGTGGATGAGAAACAGAAGTATGTTGCTATTTTAGGGTGCTTGGTCATCAATGAGTTTCATTAAAAAATGTAAACAACAAATACTTCAGAAATGATAGCATTGCTACTTTGTAGACTGATGTTCTGCATGACATTTAAGTCATCTATGTGAATATATTAACTTTAAAGTAGTTTTTCTATATGTCCAGTTAACTTTTTCCATTCTGCTGTGCTGTGACTGTTTATTTATTGACAGAAGACATTCTAAAGTATAAAGTATGTTCATATGCCATTTTAAGTAGGGTTAAGCTGGCTTCATATAACATTTTTAACTTTTCTTCACAACAGTTCTATGAAGGTTATAGTTGGCAAGATTTATATGATTACTATTTCCCCTGTTACACATTTCTGAATGAACAAATATATGAAACAGAGCAACAAAAATATAAAATTTCAGCTTAAAGAAACAGAGTTATATGAAAATGCTACGGTGCAGTGTACAGTAGAGCCAATGTACTAGGCGCATTACACCTAGATTCTGAAAATGTCATTTGTTCTCTCTCTTTTACTTAACAGTTGCAAACCATCATTTGTGATTCTATATTGATGTATTAGATTCTTACTCAATATTCTGTTGTTTATAGGTTCATAGTTAAGTACTAGGCTAGCTGCCCTTGTAGGCCAGTATGGATAGGAGATAACTTTGTTTTATGTGGATGGGGAATACAACTAATAGTAACTGTACTGGAAATTCATGCTGACAAGTTCTTATGTCATTATTAGTAATCCTGACTCCTCCTGTGCATTTTTGGGGTACACTATGTATAGATCTTTTTCGATATAGTCTAATTTAATTTCAGCATCTGAAAATTATTTGGATGTTACTAGCGAAATTTATGACCTCCTCTTCGGAGCCAAACAGAAGCAAACAATTTTGCATAATATCTTGCAAATGTCCCTCCTTCTCTTTCTGTCTCTCTCTCTCTCTATATATATATATATATATATATATATATATAAAAATATATATATATATATATATATATATATATATATATAAAACCCCTCCCTCACTTCTCTTAAACTTACCTACTACCATATCTACCATGTATCCACCAACTCCCTCCTCATCTCCTAAACTTAAACCATTGTACTACCTTATACCCCCACTCATTATACTTCATCTCCTCACTGCCTATGAATTCCACTGCCTGCCTAATTTTCAATACTCTACATCAAGTTCAACAATCTACTACCATACACACACTACTCCCTCAACACAACCCCACTTCTTCAATAGTCCAGCTCCAAAACCGCTCATCCATTACAATCAACATACTTAAACCCAAAGACTAAATACTATTACCAACTTCTACTAAAGTTCACCAAACTCATACAAAGTTTACGTAATCTCATAGCCGATGGTGACATCCATCCTAACCCAGGCCCAAACTCACCAACCATCAATAACCCCTTAGATGTAACTCCTACCAACATAAGAAGCTCACATAATGCCCCAAAATCATTTCTAGTCTGTCACCTAAATATCAGAAGTATAAATAACAAACTCCATGACCTGCATGCACTCATAGATATACATTCACCTGATGTTTTCTGCCTCACAGAAACCTGGCTTAAACCCACTATCACTGACAATGAAATATTACCCCCCCACTACAATATAATAAGACTTGACCATAAAGTGAGAAAAGGAGGTGGAGTAGCCATCCTATACAAATCCTCTCTAGAGTTAACTACAATTAACACCCCCCCGACCAAGTAACTACCAACACCAAAACAATAATCTTAAGAATTCAACTCAACAAAAACAAAGCTATAAATATAGTATGTAGTTATATTCCTCCAGGTAATAACATAAACACCTTAGAAAGCACACTCCAATGGTTACCCTCCTCTCACCCCCAAGAAACAATCATACTTGGAGACTTCAACATCGACTGAACAACTTGTTCAGCACTTTTCCCAACCACCCATATCAACTTATATGGTTTCTCCCAAACTATTACTACCCCTACCAGACTCAACAAATCTAACAAAAAGGATAGCATTATAGACTGGATCCTAATAAATAACAATCCTCAGTTGTACAAAGCAGGTACCCTACCCGAGGATATGAGCGACCACCTCCTAACCTACATATTGAGAAAAAAAGAAGACATACCCCACCAAACCACCTTTATAACCCGCAGGTATACAAAGAACTTTAACCTAAACAGTTTCCAATCTGATCTAAGCCTATGCAGATGGGCCAAACTTAAAACACTACCCCTTGACCAAGCAGTTGCAGAATTCAACACCATCTTCCTAGCCATCTTAGACAATTACGCTCCCAAACGTAGATTTAGAACCAAAAATAAAACAGCACCATGGCTAACCTATACTACCAGACAAAAACTTACTTCTAGAAATAGAGCATGGACCTCATGGAGAGCCACCAAATCCCCACAAGCCCACATAACATACAAACAGATTAGAAATGAAGCTAAAAGATCTATTATGTTAGACAAGCAAAACTACTATTTCAACTTACAGCAAAAACACCAAAATCAGCCTCAGAAATTCTAGTCAGATCTGAACAAACTACTCCACCCAGGTAAATCTTCTACCCCCACCCCCTCATCAACCTTAAATCTACCCCCTGAATCAGTAGCAAATACCTTTAACACTTTTTTCACTGAAACCGTCAAATCCCTAGCCAATAATCTATCTTCCTCCTCTTCTTCCACTACCTCACCTACTCATATGATCCCCTCTCCCTTAAAACTAGAGCCTATCTCCACAGACTATATCAAATCTTCACTTGTAAAATTAAAACCTACCACCCTTGCAGCCGACCATCTTCCTGCAGAATTCCTACAAAAGGCCGCTAAAGTAATAGCATACCCTATCTCCATCTTAATCAATCGTACTATCCAAGAATCCTACATCCCCTCCATCTGGAAAATCTCACACATTCTTCCACTTCACAAAGGAGAGAACTACATAGAACTCTCAAATTACAGACCTATTGTAATTCTATCTCCCCTAGCCAAAATAATGGAGAAATGCATACAGAAACAACTATTAGCCCACCTCACCCACAACTCTCTCCTAGCCTCATCCCAGCATGGTTTTAGACCAGCCCACAGTACAACCACTGCCCTTCTCTCCTTCTCTCACACAATAAATCACAACTGTAATCAAAATCTGCTCTCCTCTGCCCTCTTCTTTGATCTATCTAAAGCAAAGCATTAGACATGGTAAATCACAGCTTACTCTTAGACTCCCTCAACTCACTGTCCATAGATAAATCAGTATGTAACTGGTTCCACTCATACCTAAACGGTCGCAACAAGCTGTCTTGTGGAAAGATAATCTATCCCCCCTTCTACCTGTGACTCTCGGCGTTCCCCAAGGCTCCATTCTAGGTCCCCTTCTTTTCTCTATATTCATCAATGATCTGCCCAAAATTATACCACAGGCTACCTCCATACAGTACGCAGACGATTCCACACTAATCTGCACTGCCTCTACTCCAGCAAAATTACAATCTCTAACCCAGTCTACCTTTAACAAAGTAGAAAACTGGCTTAATAATCGTTTACTCCTACTGAACCCAAATAAAACCAAACTATTACTTTTCTCCCTCACCCAAAAGCAAACACCACCAATATTTACAGGCTCTTCAAACAATGGAATCACAATTTCTCTGGAACCGAACACCAAACTACTAGGCATAATTATTGACAACAATCTGAATTACAATGTCCATATAGACAAAACCATAAAAACAGTAAATAAAAAAATAGTATCCATGTATAGGATAAGGAAATTTCTAACCCCAACTACCAGAACCACCATAGCTCGCACACATCTTCTCTCCTCCCTTCTCTATGCCTCACCCATCCTTACTAATCTATCTAAATCAAACCTTAACAAAATCACCAGCTGCTATAACAATATAGCTAGATTCGCCACCGGCTCCACATACAGAACCCATCATTGTAATAATCTTCATAACCTAGGTTGGCTAGAACTACCCAATCAAATATACTATAATGAACTCATAGTTGTTCATAAAATCCTCTACCAACCTACTAGTACCCCAATTCTAACTAAAATTATCACCCCCTATAACAACCTAACATCCCTCCGCTCATCCAGCAGAATGCTAGTACAAACAACCAAAGCAAACATCTCAGCTGGAGATTCTTTGTTCTCCAACTCTACTGGGAAAAAATGGAACTCCCTTCCTCCACATATAACCTCTAACAGCTCCTTGCCTCAATTCAAAAAAGCTCTAAAGACACACATGCACAAACTCTGGCTATGTCCATGTCTAAACCCCGACTAAACTAAACAAAAATGACACTGAGCCAGTAAAATTAGGTGTGCTCCTATCAAAACCCCAACTAACCCAAAAACATAGTAACTAACTTATTAATCCTATCAAAACCCCAACCAACCCAAGAACATAATAACTAACTATTAGTCTTAACTCACAGATGTGTCTTCCAACTCCTCCCTCTACAACCTATTTTTCAGCCCATACTAAACAAATCCTACCCTAAATACCCTTTTCTTTCTTATCTTCCTTGCTTTCTATCTGAATATGCTTAAGTATCAGACACACCCCTTCTAAAAGAAAGTTTTCTCTGAATTCATTGCTTCAAAGAAATTGTTTTCTATTTCTCACCTATTAGTAACCTACAGATGGCTTTTATCTTTGACCTATTGTTAACTTCCTAAACACGTTACAAACTGCATTTTCCTCTCCTTAATTTAACTAAAACTTTATAAATAGCTGTATTGCTACATTTTAAACTTCTTGTAACCTACATTATTATTTGTTACTAAATATCAACACTGTTATGCTGTTGTTACTAAATGCTTTGATAACATGGAGCTTTTCACCTCTGGCCTCCGCTGAAAATGGACATGTATCTAGTCGGACTTTCCCGGTTAACAAATGTAAAATAAAATAAATAATAAATATATATATATATATATATATATATATATATATATATATATATATATATATATCTATATATATAGGTTCACTTTTAAATTTTGAAATCCCAAAACCTTGAACCTCTAAATCCCAACATTCAGAAGTTCGAAGTTTTTGAATCTCAAAATGTATCAATGAAGATCGCTGTATAGTACGGAATGGAAACTTTACCGTTCTCTTCACTATAGTGCAATCTTGGAGTTAGTATATTTAAGTTGTTGGGGTTTTGAGAGGTGCAGGGGGACTTGCCCCCTGTAAAAACATGATGTATGAGGTTTTCTTTTCTAAGGTGTTTTTTTATTTTTCATTTTGAGATTCCAACCCCTCAAACTTCTGAACGTTGGGACTTAGAGGTTTGAGATTTGGGGATTTCAAAATTTAAAAGTAGACCCATATATGTATATCTATATATATATATATATATATATATATATATATATATATATATATATATATGTCTATATACACACATACAGACACACACACACACACACACACACACACACACACACACACACACACACGAGTCCCCTTCAGTAGATCGAATGTTTACAAGTTCGAACCACATATGGCCGAGACCATATGTTCGAAATTGTAAACGTTCGATCGGACTGAATGGAGATCATTCAGTGTGGAAAGGGAAGATTTCCCATTTCCTCAATGTAGTGCGATCTCGTAGTTGGTATATTTATGTAAGGGGTGTGAGGGGTGCAGGGGGGTATAGCCCCCCTGCTATAGATGTTTAGTTTTGTGTTTTGCTTTTTTTTATTTGTTTTTACTTCAATGTCCAAACTTTTACGAGTTTGAAAATATGGTCTCGGTCATATGTGGTTCGAACGTGTAAAAGTTCAATCTACTGAAGTAGATCCATATATATATATATATATATATATATATATATATATATATATATATAAATCTATTGCTTAAGAATAAATTTCTGAATCTACAGGCAACTTATCAATTTCTATTAGGTGTACAAATTTTCTGTTTCTCATCTATAGATCTAATTTGCTAGTGAATATGGTTTGTGTAGATCAATGTGTGTGTATGTACCTTTAAGAAACTATCCAAGGGCTTGCACAAGTGTATAAATACTGAGCATCTGTGAGCCTGACTGCCATTTTCTAGTTAGCTGTTGAGAGGTAAGCATGTATTTATATAAGGTCTGTTTGTTAACCAGTTTGTTTATATTTTATGATGCTGCTATCCAACCTGATGTGTTTCTATGTAATAAAGCATCTAAATGAAATACCCAACCTGCTTATCATCTATGTTAGAGAAGGATGAGTGACATGGTGCCAGAAGTGGGATGTCTAAAGGACACGTTGTTGTAGGCAGCATGGCTAAAGTGACTTAAGATACTTGGTTGTAACTGGTGGAATATAGTGGAGGAAATGATCCCTACTGTATGCATACTTTGCAAAGCAGGTCAGAAACGAATTTCAAATATTAAAACTTGCTCAGCACTATTTCTTATTTGCAAAATATGAAACAAAGCATACTGAATGTTCTAAATGATATTCGCATAAACCGATATGTACAATATTGATAAAAATATTCAAATTACTATGGAAAATGTTTGAAATAAAGTCAGAATTGCATACATTTAATAAATTAAAGGGAAATGACTGCATTTTTCAGTACGTGCATAGTAAGTCCATGTTTTTCATATTAATCAAAGATATTTGAGTCATCAGAAGTGTATAAAGTGTTTGCAGGTTTGTGCAGTGTTACAGTAAAGTTATTTCACAAAATACAGCGATTACAGAGCATATTTCACAAAGTACAGTAGGTTCATAGATTCATAGGTAAGGACTAGGCTATCAGCCCTAGGGCCTGTATAAGCCTAGCCAAAAGAGGTTCCCTGGCTTTCACCACCCAAGAAAATGATTTTCCTGTGCCCCTGTCGAGCAGAGCCACAGAAGTGATTCCCAAGGTGAATTTCCTGTTTCCCATCCAATTGTCAAGATTTCTCTTAAAGAGGGCTAATGAGGAGCTTTGTTTGACATGAATGGGTAGTCTATTCCAGAGCATGGGACGTTACTGGGACAGGAATTTATCCCTCCAGCATGCTCCGTTTATTGTGGTGACAAGGTTTAAGACCCTGGAGCGTGTGGCCTGGAGAGATTGGGATTTTTTTAAGTGTAGCATGTCCATCAGATCTGAGTTAGACATAGGTTTGTATGTTAGGCAAAGGTTGCCTCTGAGTAGGCAATATGAGACAGAGTAGAGCTGGATTTTTTTGAGATGGTCTACATATGGCATCTGTTTGAGGCCGGTAATCCTCTTAGTAAGGTATTTCTGTGGTCTTTCTAGTTGTTGTAGATGTCTTGCGAGGAACATGCCAAACAGGGTGTTGTACTCTATAATGGGTCTGATGAGGGATGAGTAGAGAGGAATGATAACCTCTCTTTTTCTGGAGGAGAACCCCTTTGTGATTAGGTGTGCCACATAGAAGGATTTCCTGACTACTGTGGCAATGTGATTATCAAAGGAGAGACTACTGTCCACCTGTGTCCCAAGGTCTCTTATCACACTTTTGGTGTTTAGTAGGTTACCACCTATGTGGTAGTTCATGGGTACATGTTTTTCCCAAAGGGGATGACAATGCACTTCTTGGCATTGAGCTTTAGGCCATGCCTTTGACACCAAGCATCAGTCTCAGTGAGGCCTCTTTGTAGAATGTCTACATATTTAGGTGAATCTATTATGGCTCCTAGTTTGCAGTCGTCTGCGGACTTCATTAGCCAGAGACCAGCTGTATTAGCCTGGATTTCAAAGAGTTTACTGTGCATTTGTATGTTATTACAAGCTCACAGAACTGCTGCTTCATACATAATTACAGGTCCATATTTTCAGTGTGTTTGTGCATACTTTGCGGGCATGGCAGATGGATTTTGAAAAACCAGTGAACTTATGTTTGACAGTAATATTGCTGAGAACTGGAGAGTGTTTGAACAAGAGTACAGCATTTTCATACAGGCTGCACTATCTGATAAAGATGACAGTACAAAGGCATTTATTCTACTTAATTTAGCTGGGTAGAAGCCATAGAAAGGGAATGTTCATTTGTGTACACACCTGCTATCTATAAAGGAGAGGAGGAAATCCATCATATCGTTGTACCGGCTGAATCAAGGGAGGATCCAGGGTGCTTAAGTTGTAAATTTTGTGAAATGTGTAACTCTCAGATAAATGTTACAATGGAAGGGCACTTATTTTATGCAAGGGTTCAAAAGCCAGGTGAAACTCTTGCAGCATATATAACTGACCTGAGAAATAAGGCTAAAACATGCAGATTTAGTAATTTAAAGGATGAGTTGATAAAAGACAGAATTATGTGTGGTATAAAAGATGATGCTGTGAGAAAGGGTTTGCTTTGTGACAGTGATTTAACTTTGAATAAGGCCATTGAGATTTATCAGATATGCGAGTTAACAGAAAAGCAGATATGCTTACAAATGAGAATAGCTCTAGAAGGCACAGTAATAAAGCTCATGTTGATATTATGCAGCATGTGGTTAAAAGAAACAGGCCCAAGCACATGGTAGCAACTGTAGCTCCTGCAGCACTCACTGGTAAACCCAGAACTTTCCAGCAAATTCCAGAGTTTGCACAGCCTCATTGAAGTATAAGAGTGAGTCAGCAAAATCAAAGCATGGGTCCCAACCTAGTTTCATTGCCAACTATCGTAATTGTGGTGGAAGTCATGAATCTAAACAGGAAAAATGTTTAGATTTTGGTCAGCAATGCCACAAATGCAATAAATGGAATAATTTCAAAAGATATTGTAATTGAAAAGTCCCTAATTCTTTTCTTAAGAGGGAACATTTTAAGAAACTAGTCAATCAATTAGAAAGCTGCAACCCTACTATTTATGTTGATGGTGTGTCAGTGCTTCATGAAACAGTTAATGCAGTAGGTTTAAGGGCAATTAATTAAGTATTTTGTACTGATAAATGGCAAACCTATAGAGCTCAAAGTTGACACGTGTTCCAGATGCAATGTTATGTCAGCAGAAACATTTGCCAGAGACTGTAAAGATGTAAGACTTGCTGTGAAGCTTGTTGCTTATGGAAGTGAAGAAATTCAAACTGAAGGCTCAGTAGTGCTTTCATGTTACTCTGCTAGAAGAAGCTATGACTTGTTATTCTATTGGTCAAGAGGTATGTCCAGTCATTAATAGGGTTCAGAGACAGTTTGAAAATGGGACTGCTTTCATTTAATAAGAAAGTCCACCATGTTAGCTTAAAAGATCACTACTCTAATTTCACCCAGTACATTCTTTCTGTTTGCTGATCTTTTTGTGTACTCCATGAAGTTAGATCTAGGGGTCAGTCCAGTTATCAGGTCAGCACATAAAGTTCCAATAGCCATGCAGGACAGAGTCAAAGCCGATCTAAATAAAATGGTGCAACAAGGCGTGATTTGTCCAGTTGCAGCTCCAAATGAGTGGGTATCATCCATGGTGGTAGCTCATAAGAAAAGCTTAGATGATATCAGAGTATGTATTGATCCATGAGATTTGAGCAAAGCACTAAAAAGACCTCATCATCTAAGGCGCAGAGTCGAAAATGTCTCAACCTTGATGGCAAATGCTATTGCTTTTTCTGTCTTAGATGCAAAGAGGTCATTTTGGCAACTTTCACTGGGTATCCTTGTGCTATTATAGTAGATAACGTAGCAGTAGGAGGTAGTGGTGAAGATGAACAAGACAGAAACCTCAGAAAGGTTCTACAAAGGGCACATCAAGTGAATATTAAGTTCAATCCATAGAAATGCAAATTCAGGCTACAAGAGGTTACTTATGTTGGTCATTTATTTACTAGTACAGGCCTACAACCAGACCCTTCTAAGCAAACAGCCATTCCTGAGATGCCAGAGTCCGACAATTTTCATACCCTGCAATGTTTTCTTGGCATGGTTAGCTACCTAGGCAAGATTATTCCAGACTTGAGCTAACTTTCAGCACTGCTTAGAGAGATGACATGTAAAGATGAGCATGGTCTTGGTTAGAGCAACATCAGAGAGCATTTGATGTCCTGAAACAGAGAATTGCTAGTCCACCAACTCTCAGATATTATGATGTTCAAAAGCCAGTTACACTTTCCTGTGATGCTTCAAAATTTGGTCTTGGTGCAGTCATTCTACAAGAGGATCAACCTGTTGCCTATGCATCAAGAACTCTTACCCAAACCAAAATTCAGTATGCCCAGATTGAGAAAGAGCTTTTGGCAATTGTGTTTGCATGTTTGAAGTTCCATGATTATGTTTATGGTAGACCTATCCATATCAAAACAGACCACTGACCTCTAGTCACTATCTTGAGAAAGCCTATGCATTCAGCTCCAGCCAGATTGCAATGTATGATACCGACATTACAAAAGTATAAGTTCAATCTTGTCTACAAGAAAGGCAAACTTCTTTATCTTGCGGATACATTATCCAGATTGCCCAGAAACACCACTGAACAGCATGAGAATGAGAATCTTGATTTTGAATTCATGGAAGTAAGAAATTTTTCCTCCACATGTCTTGAGGAGGTTAGAGCTCACACAGCCATAAACCTAGTTTTACAAAGGCTCAGCTACTTAATCAAGGATGGTCATCAAAGCAATCTGATTTACCTCAAGAAGTACAACCTTATTTTCCATAATACAGAGATGAGATTTGGTCTGACTAAGATATCGTTATGAAAGGTCCAAAACTAATTGTTCCAAAGACCTTTCAACAAGAGTACATTACTATCTTGCATCGTTGTCACCCAGGAGTCAACTCTGCCAAAAGAAGGGCAAGAGAGCTAGTATTTTGGCCTTCTATGCCAGTAGACATTGAGAGAGCACTTTCATCTTGTTCCGTGAGTAATAGTACTAAGCCACATCAGCAGAAGGAACCACTTCAGCTAAACCAGATTCCAGAACTACCCATAGTCAAATGGTTTGGCAGAATGTCAGTTCAAAGTGCAAAATAGTTACTAGAGAAATCAAAATGAGATAATAGTGAAGTTTTCCTGAATCTCTTGAATCTCAGGAACATTCCTTGTGATAAACATCTTGGTTCACCAGCTCAGAGACTTCTGTCGAGACAAACCAGAACCACATTACCAATCAGTAGTCAATTGTTGGTTCCATGTGTCAAGAACAGCAGGTCAGTGAAAACCAATCTGTTGAAGAAGCGTTTATCCCAGAAGTCCTACTATGATAAAACCAGCAAACATTTCAATCCATTGCAAGAAGGAGAAGTGATAAGGATTCAAACATCCAAAGGTTATGATCGGATTGACGTCGTGAAGAGTATTTGCCCAGAGTCGAGATCATACATTGTAGAATCACAAGGAGAAGACCTCAGGCAGAATCGGAAGCATTTATTACCAGTGTCCAAGCCTATACAACAGCACATAGCCTGTGAGAAAGACTTTTTATCTCAGAATGAGTTGTCCGGTGTTCCAATTCCAGAGGAAGTTCCAGAGAACATTCCCATTCCTGTGACAAATCCAGAATTTCATGATGTGAATTGTTCAACGAAGACTATCCCTGTTGCTAAATTTGGTTCAGATTGTTATGTTACGAGATATAGTCATTATCTCTAAACCTGTAACAGATACAAGGCAGCTTGAACATGAACACTGTGTTTTGTTTCTAATGTCTATAGTGGTTTACTGTCAAAATCTTGGAGCTGACTTGTGCGAGTGTTCATATATGTTACTTGAAATGTCATAAAATCCAATAACCGATCATTCACATAACCAAAACTGAGAATTAAGGAAAGTCAACAACTCAGGAATGTCGATTTCACCAAAAATACCTAGACTTCTGGTTATGTGCTATGAACATTTTGCAGAGGAGCAAACCCCACTGCACCTCCCATGTGGGGGGCTATGCCCCTACACCCCCTGCTACTTAAATATACAAACTCCGAGATCACACTACAGTGAAGGAAAGGGTAGATTTTCCCATCCCCACTATAGTGCGATCTCCATACAAAATAACAAATCCACAAGAGCGAATGCACAGTAACATTCACCTTTGTGGAGCTGTCATTTTAAAAATCAATGTTATGACACCTCAGTCAAGTGCCTTTCACCCTTCCAAGGTCATGTAACTAATTTATGACATTTTGATAGCAAATCGTCCATAGTAATGCATATCTAACTCATTTTTTACAAAGGGAATTCTTTTTAAGAGGGAGGCTGTAGAGCAATGTATGTGTATACACCTTTAAGAAGCTATGCAACAGCTTGCACAAGTGTATAAATACTGAGTACATGCGAGCCTGACTGCCATTTTATAATTAGCTGTTGAGATGTAAGCATGTATGTATGTAATGTCTGTCTGCAAACCAGTTCATTTATATTTTATGATACTGCTGTCCATCCTGATGTGTTTCTATGTATTAAAGCATCTAAATGAAATACTCCGCCTGCTTGTCATCTATGTTTGAGAAGGACAAGCGACAGTCAGGGAGTGTGTTATGTCAGTCATGGGAGTTTTCAGCATTTTTTTTGTATGTAAATGGGAAGTTTGTTCCTGAGCAGAGGTATCCTCTGCAAGATATACCTGTCCCTCCAAAATATTCTTTTGGTGTTGTTGAAGAGTTTTAGATCCCTACACTGTATATTTCTGATACCATTTGACTTGCTGATCAATAGTAAATCAATTAGCAATAGGCCGGATCACGCTTTGTATGCCAGATACAGGTCACATCGTAGCAGTCTGTAGGCTACCAACATTTTTTCATTTAATTACTTTTGCCCTTTGATCTGTTTTGCTGCAGTTTTGGACCAACATAGCTAGCCAATTAATACAAACAGAAAAACAAACACAAATAAATACATGAATAAGTGAGCTAGAGAAAAAGCTCAGAACTAAGATTTATACTTTAACTTTACCTGAAGCAATAAGCTACATTTAAGGACTGCAAGTAAATAACTGCCATTACTGCCACATAGCATGACAAAATGTGAAAATGAATGCCAAAAATGCACAGTATTTTGCTGAAATAATGTCTCGAATATATAATTATGAAGATAGAAGAACATCATGGATCCATGGGTGTAAGGAGTGCCCTGCATGCCTGTATAGGAGCTGCACATAGGTGTTCATACTAGAAACCTATGATGAAGTTTGTGGGAATAAATAATAATACAACTATCTTATATAATTTTAGGCAGTTGCAACAAAATTGTAGGCAGTTGAGAAATAGTACAAAAAAGCCAATACTTACAGACAAAAAGAACTACTACTGTAAACTACAGCAAACTCACCAAAATAATTCTCAGAATTTCTGGTCAAGTATCAATAAACTCCTTCTCCCAGGGCACTCTCGTACACCTACCCCACTAGGGGCCGATCTTAATACCCCCATCAAGCTGCCAATGCCTTCAATACTTTCTTCAGAGACCATACAATCGCTAGCCAGTCAGCTAACCCCAGATAACTCAAGTCTTCCTACCACCATACCTGGCTATCTAACAACATTCCATTTGCAACCCATCTCTACCACTCTCATCTACAAATTTGTCCAACAACTTAAGCCTTGCACTCCTTCTGCTGACCAGCTACCATCTGAATACCTGCAAAAAGCAGCCAAAGTAATTGCCTATCCTATATCCATCCTCATAAATAGAACAATTAAGGAGGGAACCATTCCTGACATCTGGAAAATCTCCCATATTATCCCCCTAGAAAAAGGTGGTAACTCAACTACCGGCCGATAGTTCTTTTATCACCCTTAGCAAAAATTATGGAGAAATGTATTCACTGTCAATTATTAAACCATTTATCTCAACATAACATAATAGCTGACTGCCAGCATGGCTTTAGGCCATCACATAGTACCACAACTGCCTTATTATCCTTTACAGAAGCCATCAATAGAAATCGCAATAAAAACAACCTCTTATCTGCACTCTTTATTGACTTCTCAAAAGCTTTTGACATGGTAAACCACGCCCTTCTTATAAACAATCTTGAATCTCTTTCCCTTGACTCTCAGGTTGTTCAATGGTTCAGGTCCTACCTTAGCAATAGGCAACAGGCAGTTCTCTGGGAAAATAATATATCATCCCTCCTGCCAGTCACCCTTGGAGTCCCTCAGGGCTCTATTCTAGGACCTCTTCTTTTCTTACTATTTATCAATGACCTCCATGTAGCAATTCCTCAAGCCACCTGCATTCAATATGCAGACAATTCTACGCTAATATGTTCAGCAAATTCCCCATCAGGACTACATTCTCTAACTCAGAAGGTATTTAACATAGTAGAGACATGGTTCTCAAAACGTTGCCTCCTTCTCAATGCTAAAAAACTAAGCTCCTACTCTTTACACCCACCAGTAAGTCCTCCCCCATAGATTTCTCAGTCAGCTCCAATAATGGCACCCTTATATCCCCCCGACTCTACCACTAAACTGTTAGGAATTACTATTGACAATAACCTTAATTTTGATAGCCATATAAAAAACACAATAAAAACAGTCAACAGAAAAATAGGGTCCGTATTCAGAATCAAACCTTTCTTAACTCCAACAGCCAGAACCAAGATTGCTCACTCCCATTTAATCTCAACTCTTCTGTACGCCTCACCCATATATACTAACCTAAAGAAAAATAATCTTATCAAACTAGCTAATTCCTATAGTAACATTGCCAGATTTGCCACTGGCAATCCCTTTAAAACTCACCACTGTCTGAATCTACTGCAGCTAGATTGGCTTGAACTACAAAACCATCTGATATTTTCCAAACTCACCATTGCCCACAAGATATTCTACCAACCTAACAGCACTCCTATACTCTCCAACCTCATAATCCCCTACAAAAATCTAAATTCACTACGCTCTTCTAGCAAACTTCTAGCTAGCATAAGCAAGTCTAACAACTTGACAGGAGATTCCCTGTTCTCTAACACAGTGGGAAAAAACTGGAACCACTACCAAATGAACTAACTTTACTTTCTTCCTTGCCTCTCTTTAAACAAAACCTCAAAACACACTGGTTATGCCCCTGCAGCAACCCTGACTAATCTTCTGCTTTCACTACTTATATCTCCTTTTCCCACTTTATTTACTAAAACTTTACTGCTTACCCCTTGGAAGCAGGGCTGTAACTAGTAAACTCAAATCAACATACTGTGTGTATTCTATCCTGTTGCTGTATTAAAATTCCTCATGTATCATACTATATAATAATTTCTCTTATATTGTATGTCACTTTTCTAGTGTAAATACCTATTTTACTACTTGTTGTAATTTTTATTGAAATCCTTTCATTTACTATGTAACAATATTGGCTTTAATTTCTATTTGCTACTAATGGAGCTTTTCTCCCCGGGCCTCTACTGAAAATGGAAATATATCCAGTTAGACTAACCCGGTTAACAAATGTAAAATAAAAATGAATAAAATAAATAATGTAATATATAAATTAGTTTTGATTGATATCATACTAGAAGCTTAGAGTTTGGTCTAACCAAACCGCAAAACATTTGTAATATTGTGTTTTTTCTATGTGTTCTTTTTGTAGTGGAGCATGTTTACTGCTATGGGACTGAGGACATTTTGTTCTACTGGTGCCAATAGCTTTTGTTTTGATGGTGTTGAGAAGCATTATGAAGGATTGTTAAGGTGATTTTCCAAGTCGTTTTAATGATCTAATGGGATGAGCTAGTTCTATAGATGACCACGCCATTTGCATAGAGAAAGAATGGTTTCTGAGAGCACAGAACTAGTGAAAGTGCAGCTTCTTGTGGTACACATCTGGTTAGAGTTTGGTTTTGCCTATTTGTACTTTAAAAAATTTATGAAAAGTACACTTTTCAACAAGGTGACAGTTTCTGCTCTAATTAATGACTGTAGGAGGAAGTTTTTGGTCAGCTAGGTCAAAGGTCTTGGTGAGTTCTAGAAATACTGTTACAGTGAATAAGCTTTTATTCATATTTTATAGATTCATAGATTTATAGGCTGTTAGTAGGCTAATAATCATGTTGATAATACACCCCTAAGAGTCGAGATATGTACACACACACACACACACACACACACACACACACACACACACACACGCACACACACGCACGCACACATGCACACACGCACACACACACACACACACACACACACACACACACACACACACACACACACACACACACCCCACACATGTATGTGTGTGTGTGTGTATATATATATATATATATATATATATATATATATATATATATATATATACGCATATATGTATATTTATACATGTATGTATCATACATTAATATGTGAAGGACAGACAAGGTGTTATATCCTGGCCAAAAACTATGCTGTCAAAGGATAGGATGACAGATTGATTGACTGATTCATTGATTTTTATAGTCCATTAATTATATAATTTTCCTTGAATTCTTATATGTACACAGGTTAATAGATGATTAATAGCCTAACACCTCTAGGGGGGATTTTTTAAGTTTAGACATATTTTCCAAAATATCTGAGTAGTTTTGCTATCCTGTGGTTATTTAAGGGTTAAAGGCTATGGCATAGGTTGTCAAGCATTTAAAGAATTCCCCTGTATTCCAGAGACTTAGGTGCTAGTTTAGGGGTACATTTCCTATTCCCCATCCACTGGTCCAAATTACTCTTGAATTGGGTAAGAGAAGAACTCTGCTACATTTCCCTGACCCTCCACTATGTCTTATTTATGTTGCAGATGAGGTTTGGGAACCTAGAGCTGGTAATTCTGATAATATTTGTTTAGAAACTGTACAACAGATCCCTCAGAGTGGGATCAGTGGGTGCTTTGTAGGCCGGGCACAGATCATCTCCCATCAGTCTGTACGAGGCCAAATACAGGGTCAGATTTTTTTTAGGTGATCAACTCAAAACTCTTTATTCAAATTGGCCTGAAATATTTGCGGTATTTTGTTTGTGGTAGGTTTGGTATTGGTTTGTCTGGCATACAGTTCTTGTAGAGGCAGGTATTGTCCAGATGTCAATGATGGTAGATAATGTAGTCTTTGCACTGAATTGTAAACCAGTGTAGCAGGGTCTTTTGTTTTTTAGCATCCAGAGAAGTGGTTCTAGAGGATTCAGAATTATTTCTGGTTATTTTAGGGAGTTGGACAAATTTTGTAAGATTGAGATATGCGTCTTCTTTTTCCTTGTTTGCTATGTTCCTTGGTTGTTATAAACTGAGGAGGTTGTCTGGATTGATTAAGTCCATGTTGTCCATGCTGTATCACTACGTTTGTGAAGTGTTTTGAGTTCTAGAGTGAGGTTTTTTTTCTTTTTAATTTTATAGCAGTCTTGTGATCGGTATAAAGTATTTGTTCTGCAGTTGCATATGTTTGTTTGTTAATGAGGCTAACTAAGATGATTGGATTCTTTTATGTTTTATAACAGAAAGGGTGTTGGTTGTTTTTAATAGTTCTACTATGATGCTGTTTTGTACTTTTGATCTAAATGAGGTCAGAATGGGTATGCCTTTGGACTGTGAATGTGCATTGGTTAGAGTAAACTGAATGGAGCAGTGGTCACTGATGCTGATGGTGGTGGGGAATGTATTTTTGAGATAGTGATGAGGATGGTAGTTTTGAGGAGGTCAAAGATGGAGTTGTTTCCTGGTGTGTAATAATGTCTAGTAGGTTCTGTAATGAACTGTGTTAGCCCAAGGTTTCAAAGGATGTTTCTAATGTTTTATTATAGGAAGCCTTGGAAATTTAATTTGAAGTCCCCTAGGATAAAGAGGTTTTTATATTTTGTTAATTGTGAAGTGCATTCAGATAGTGGTTTGCATTTAGTAGTGCTGTTTGGTGGTGATAAAGAGCCAAGAGGAAATGTCAATGGTCTGGATTTGTTATGTAGTTTAGTTTCAGTCAAGTTAGGGTCATGGTCATTAGTGAAATTGTTTCACAATAGTATGATTATAATATTGTTTTTCATTAATATCAGGATGCTACTATGAACTCTAGTAACTGTCCTGGAGTTAAACAGGTATTTGTAATTGGAGAAATGGTCCCTTAGGTTTGGTGTTGTGGTTTTAACTAATGAGTCCATAATTCCAAATATGTCTTGGTTATAGGTAATAAGGAATCTTTCAAGCTGTTCTAATTTGTTGAGCATGCTACCTGTGTTGAGCAGGAACATTATTTTTGGCAGTTTTATGTGGTTCAGTTGGTATTTTGGGGTTGTATATTGCCAGAGGTTGAGGACTTCCTGTATTAGGGTAAGTAAAGCTACATAGCAGTAAATTTCTGATAAGGTATGTAAATATATTACAGAATTTGAAGATGGGTGAGTTTGAAGTATGATGGTTTTGGTACTGGTGAATGGAAAATGGTGGAGATAAGTGGAAGTAATCTTTTTGCTGATTTTGAATAGACAAGGAGAAGCATATTGTGATTTTTGGACTGTGTTATGTCAGTCATAGGTTCATAGGTTCATAGGTAGGTACTAGGCTATCAGCCCAAGGGTCTAAGTAAGTCTAGCCGACAAGGTTCCCTGGCTTATGCCACCCAAGAAAGTTAATTTCCTGTACCCCTGTCAAGCAGAGCCACAGAAGTGATCCTCGGGGTTTATTTCCTATTTCCCATCCACTCATCAAGATTTTTCTTCTGAGTGCTAATGAGGAACTTTGCTTGACATAGATGGGTAGCTTGTTCCAGAGTATAGGAAGTCTCTGGGACAGGAATCTATCTCTACAGCATGTCCTGTTTATTGTGATGACAAGGTTTAGGTCCCTAGAGCGTGTAGCTCGGAGGGATTGGGATTTCTTTAGGTGTAGCATGTCCAACAACTCCGGGTTTAACATAGCTTTATATATTAGGCAGAGATCTCCTCAGAGTAGGTGATATGCTGCAGAGTGAAGCTGGAGTTTTTTGAGATGGTCAGTGTAGGGCATCTGTTTGAGGCCAGTAATCCTCTTTGTGAGGTACTTTTCTGGCCTTTCCAGCTGCTGCAGATGTCTTGTGAGGTACATTCCAAAAGGGGCGCTGTACTCTATAATGGGTCTAATGAGTGCCGAGTAGAGAGGAACAATGACCTCTTTTTTCCTGGATGAGAACCCTTTTGTGATGAGGTGTGCCACATAGAAGGATTTCCTGACTACTGTGGCGATGTGATTATCAAAGGACAGACTACTGTCCCCCTGGGTCCCAAGGTCTCATCACACATTCAGCATTAAGTAGACTGCCATTTATGTGGTAGTTCATGGGTGCAGAGTTTTTACCAAAGGGAATGACAATGCACTTTTTGGCATTGTACTTAAGACCATAACTCTGACACCAGGAATCTGTCTCATTGAGGCCCTTCTGTAGGATGTCCACATCATTTGGAGACTCGACTATGGCTCCTAGTTTGCAGTCATCTGCGAACTTCGTTAGCCAGAGGCCTTCTGTGTTAGCCTGTACTTCAGAGAAGTAGATAGCAAACAGGAGAGGCCCCAGGACTGTGCCCTATGGTACTTCACTTGTAACTGGTTTGAAGTCAGATTTGGAGTTTGCAACTTTTACAGTGTGGGTTTTATCAGTGAGCCAGTTGGCAACCCATCTTATGACGTAGGGATTTATACCTAGTTTAGTGAGTTTAGCTATAATTTCAGAATGGGGGATGGTGTTGAAAGCCTTGGCGAGGTCAAGATAGGCTGTGTGAACCATCTTACCCTCGTCTACAGCTTTGGTGATTGTCTCAAAGAAGTTGATCAGATTCAGAAGGCATGATCTGCCTTTCACAAACCCAAACTGGGTGAAGTTCAGAGTATGGAGGTTACCAATGTCTTTGTTTAAGAGTTCCATGATGATATGTTCCATGGCCTTGCAGACCAGGCTCGTCAGGCTAATAGGGCGATAGTTCCCAGGATCAGTGGTGGTTCTCCCTTTGTGGAGTGGTATAACTGTTGCTGTGCACCATTCAGTGGGCACAAAACCTGATGTGAGACTATGATTGAACATAGTGCTTAGGTGGGGAGCCATTTCGTTCTGAAGTTCATGTAAAACGCAGCCTGGGATTTTGTCCGGTCCCATGAATGCTGTGTTTTTGGTTTTAGAGAGTGCAGCTTTTACCTGCATAGATGTGATTACAGGGACTCTGCATTCTTCCTTTATAGATATGGGCCCTTTAGGGGGTGAGAGGGGGGTAACGTTAGCACTGAATCTATCTGCCAGGATGTTGGCAATATCAGTTGGTTCTGTAATTTTCATGGCATTGTGCTGCAACTCATAGCAGATCTGGGTGTTGTCATTGAGATTCGTGACAGAGCTATAGAATGCTTTGTGGTTGCCCTTAGAATCAGTGGTGATTTTGTGTTTGTAGCTAGCTTTGGAGGATCTTATAAGGGATCTAAGCTTCATACTGAGGCTGACCAGGGAGCTCCTCCACTCATGGGATTTTACTCTCTTTTGCAACAGTTTCTTCCTTCTGTTATACAGTTTGTTTATGGCAGGGGACCACCAGATTGGCTTCCTTTTTTTGGAGGATAGCATCTTGGTTCTGTTTGGGATAGCACGATCCATGCATTTGTGTAAGTGCTTATAGAATGCATTTGTGCAGGATTCAGCAGTCATAACTGTATTGTCCATCTGCATGGGTGTCATGAAGTTCACCACTTCTGTCTTAAGAAGCATGAAGTTGGCTTTGGAGAAGTTTTTTACCATTGTTTCCTTAAAAGTGGGTGGAGGCAGGATGCGTATATCTAGGGTGATTAACTTATGGTCGGATCTGACCAACGAGGTGTTTATTTCAGGTGTGAAACACCGGTCACTCATGTTGTTAATGACTAGGTCTAGGATATTGTTGCCCCTGGTGGGGGTGTGGATAAGTTGATCCAGGGCATTGGAATTTATGAATTCCAGAAAGCATTGAGCAAAGGAGTTGGTACATGAGTAGTTTTCCCAGTTAATGGTGGGGTAGTTGAAATTGCCCATTATTAGGGTGTTTGGTTAAACCCTAATATTTTCCAGTATATCAAGAAAAAAGGAGTGGGAATCCTGGGGCATGGTGGGGGATCTGTAGCAAGCTACAATTTGGATTGCAGTTTTGCCCAGAGTTAGTTGCACTTGGATAACCTTGGAAGCATTATGTCGCGCAACTAGCCTGGAGGTGTGGATATCCTTAGTGAATATGGACACACCTCTGCCTTTGGTGTTCTGGTCCAGATTAGATGGCCAAAAAGTGTGGTATGAGTTAAAGCCTGGTAATGCAGGGGTGCTCTCTAGAGCCTTAAACTAGGTCTCAGTCACTGCACAGATATCGATGTTCTCCGTTTTAAGGAGTGTCTCGAGTGAGTGCATTTTGAGATTTAAACTTCTAGCATTGAGTAGCATTACCCTCAGTTTTTGCTTGCTTGTTCCTGTTACAGTGGTGAATTTGTCATTTGAAACTTGCCTAAAAAAGGCACTATAGCAGCGGAAATAGCCTTAGCCAGTATCCAGAATCCCAGGGGCGACAGATGCAGGCCATCTCTGGCAAAGCATCATGGTCTCTCGACCATGTCATCCCAGGCAGACAGATACTGGATCCCCCTTAGAATGACACCAGAAGCTTAGCCAATTGTTGAAGTCAATCATTTTGTCGTTCTACTGCGGCATCATTCTGGGCGATGGCAGGATACTACGCAGGGATAGGGTCATACCTGCCTGGGCTACAAGATCAGAGAGCTCTTCCATGTAGTCCAGGGAGGTTCATCTCAGGTCGTTCACACCAGCATGGACAATGACAGAGTCATATTTGTACTTGTTGTGGAGTGACCTGAGTGCGTGGGTTATGTGGCAGATCTTGGCAACCAACAGGCAGCTGACAGTAACCTTCTCCTTGTTTAGCCTGGTGAGTGGGACATCGGTGTGCCTGACTATAGAGTCACCTATGATTAGTGTGTTGGGTACGTTGGTTTGCCTTATGGGCTATGGTTTATTGGCATACTGAGTCTGTGGACTATGTGTCATTTGGGTTGTGTTGGGGGTGAAGATTGCTTGCGCTTCTGCTTTGGAGGTCTCTGTTGCTTGAGCAGATTATTATTGAGAGCCTCTGCAAATGTTTTTGTGTTTCTATGTGTGGATTTTGGTGGTGTAGGTTTAGTGGGACTATGTGATGAGTGTGGTGTGGTGCAAGTGTTCACCTTCTCCTCTTGACTGTCAAGTTCAGTCTTGGTTGGAGAGAGCTTTACCTCCAGTTTGGCTAAATAAGTTAATCTCTCACAGGTTGTGGTGTTAGGTGATAGGAGGAGAGAGTTGTCTGTGTACATGAGGCAATTGCTACATTGCCTCAAGATGCCCAGATTTATCATAGACGTTTTCAGCATTTGTATATTTTTGTGTTGCTGGAATATTCAGGATAACTATTTGTTGACTTATGGCAAATGGTTGTAATAACAATGCAAAGAAGGAAGTTAAGATGGTACATACCATTTTGATTTTGCTTATTAAGAAGAAGATATGAGAGATCAGTTTTAGATGGTAATGAACAGAGAAATATTGAAGAAGGTAATATCATCTCTTCTGTGTTGTGTTGAGTATTAGGTACTCAGTGGAAGGAGAGGTTATAAGTTGGTGTAGAATTGTGACAGCATAAAGTTAAGGATATTGGAGTCGGCTTGAGAATGTTGGTTAGGAAGCGAGTGGATCACACTCAATCAGGCATGCTACGGTAGTCAAACAGCTTGCACATGTGCAATGAGTGCTGAAGCCAACAGCAGCACAGAGCTGGGCTACATTCCTGATGAGAAGCAGATCTCAATAAGTTAATTAAGCATGCTCTCAATATGAATACTGTACTATATTCAGCTGAGAGGGCAGATGGTCAACTATTTTATGTCAAACCACTGGGATAAAAAAATTGACTAATGAATAAGGGATGGGTAAGCTGTCCTTTTTAGCTTGCTAAGAGAAGGGAAGGATGAGTATCTTTGCTAGAATGTTCAGCTCTTATAGCAATAAGGAATAATTGGATCAGCTGTTATATGAAATACAGGTTAGGCAAATAATCTCGAACTGTGCTGCATAAGCTAGGGACAGCCTTTTCTAGTACCTATGCATTTCTGTTGATTTCTCAATTAGCTAATGGTGCTCTTTCTATTGTAAATATCATACAGATCTGCACTGCAACAAATAGTGTTGGTTCACTGAGAACAATGAGCAAAGTCCTTAAAATAAAGTCCATGTGTCAAAGAATCACCTATGTGCTTCTGTTGAGTTCATAGCTGATAACACTCTTAAAGGTACGATATTCCACAATACCTTGAAGAAGCCTAGACTTCTTCCTGTAAGGAGTTTAGAAGAGGGAGTATATTGTTCTATGCTAGAAGTTGCAAAAATACTGTATATTTTTCGGACTTTAACAAAACTAGTACTTTATGTCAGAGAACAGTCTCCCCCAACATTGCATTTCAGTTAACTTTTTTTAATTTAATAAAACCTTGTTATTTTTATGAACTTGAGGTCTTTGATGAATTGTGCAGATAGATAGATACGTAAAGATATATATATATATATATATATATATATATATATATATATATATATATATATATAAATACACACACACACACACACACACACACACACACACACACACACACACACAAAATGCTTTTGCTGCTGTCGAATGAGGGTGCATATATCTCTTCAACAAGATTAACATTGCTTATGACAAGTTAGACTTTTTGTTGATGGATATGGTTTTACAAGGGGAAATTGAACATGACCAGTGGGAATACCTAAATGTTAACAAACCACAAATAGCATCAATATTCGGTGTCCACAAAATACAGAAGTGTAGAACAGACCCCTGTTTAAGACCAGTTGTCATAGCGAAAGGAGCCAAAACTGAATCACTGGCAAAATGTGTAGATTTTAAATGAAAGATAGTTTTGCAATCTGCAAGACACATTTTAAAGGATTCATGAGATCACTTAGAGAACTTTAATCTATTGGATTTTGATGAGAATATCATTTTCATGACAGTTGATATGGTGGACTTGTTTTCTGTAATCCCCCATGATACAGGCATTGAGTAGTTTAACAAGTTCCTATCTGATTATTCCACTTTAACAACCCATGAAATATGTGTAGTAACTACCATACCTGATTTAACATTGAATAGCAACTATATATTTTTTGAGGGGGAATATTACCATCAGGCTTCAGGCGTCACTTTAGGGGCCACATGTGCAGCCGAATAAGTGAACATCATACTAATTATATGGGAGAAAAAGAGAGTATTCATCCCTCAGTTTCTTTCTTTAGTTCACAGGTATTACAGGTTCCTGGATGACATGCTCATATTGTGGAAAGAATGTATTGAACAACGGTAATCCTTTCATGCTTTGTGGCAAAACTCTACCCCTTTCTTTTAGGTTCACATACACTATTGGTTTGAATAGTATTAACTATTTTGACATTAGGTTGGACAAGGGACCTAGTAAATCAGTGTTTTGTTTCCATAGTATACAGGAAGGACACATTCTCCAACACATATCTCCATTTTGACAGCTTCCACCGTTTCCACTAAAAGAAGTTAGTAATAAAAGGACAAATGGCGAGGCTTTCCCATTTAATTTCTGATGATAGCACTTTTGAAAAAGAGATACACCAATTGTTTGCAATGTTCCTTGATCATCTATTTACTCAGGAACATTTGAGCTGATGTGGTTCATCAGTGTTATGGTAGATTTGTAGATTTGCACCTATTTTAAGGATTAAATCAAGCAAAACAAACAATGTGAGGAGAGACTACTGCAGACAGGATGAGTAAGGGTATGTTTGATTCATTCATCCCCCATTTTTTTCTCTACTGTTCAGCAAAGATGTTTTTGGCTACAATAGCATAGTGAGGTTGAAATGGGACATTGTTTTTTCTGAGGAGGTACAAAAATGATTCTAGGAAATGCCCCAGTGATAGTGTATTCTAAAGGAAAGAACATTAATACTCTGTTAAAATTATCCACTAGTGGTATAAAATCTGTGGTGACTAATGGTTCCTTGCTTAAACGTTGGTCCTGCAAAATGTGCAGATGTATACATGAGGGTCCATATGTTGCAGTTAAAAAAATTAACAGCTCTATCCCGTGTCCAGAGAGATGCAACTGCAGCACTATACACATAATATACTTGGCTACCTGCAGCTCCTGTGACTCCTTTTACATAGGGAAAACTATTAGAAAATTTAAGGGCAGGATCCGTGAACATATGTATGACATAAAGAAAAGGAAAACCATCAATGCCTTATTTTAGACATACTTTGGATTACCCAAAATACAAAAAAATCTTGTTCTTCATTATATGCAGGATAATTGTAACAAACCTTAGTGGGGACTTAGATACACAACTTGAGTTCAAAGAATTAATTTAGCAACTCAGACTTAATGCAGCTGCTGCTCTAGGCATTAATTATGCATTTTCTCTTTCTAGCATTTTAAAGATGAAAACAGATTTAGTGTGATTTTTTTTTTTTTATTTCAGTTTCAACACATTTTCAGTGTACAACTGTGGGCGTGATTTATTTAGCTGCATTTCATTACTTAGCCTATGTAACACAACTAGATGTTTCAGCTCTGGCTCTTTAAGAAATTGCACTTGGCTGTTGAGTGACATCATAATTTATTCTTCTAATTCAAATTTGATTGAATGAATTGTTTGTATTTAAATGTTTTTTTAATGGCAGACAGTAAATTTGATGAAGTCTTCATGTTTGTAAGATGAAAGTGCTCAGTCTGTGGTTTTATTACATTAAAATTTATTGAAGTGCACGCAAGTTCATTGCAAAGTGTCCATTCCACTTTTTTATTTTTGTCAGTTGTTAGTTTATTGAAGCTTGTTTTTCTGTTAAAGATATCAAGGAATAATAGGGATAGGCATGTAGGGTAGGTGGTTAGGTAACAGGCATAGATATACAGGACATACAAGGCAGATAGGGATTGTGATGGACACAAGAAGGCTGCAAACACCATGTCTGGGGTTAGGTATAGAACCTCAGAGGTACATCCCTATCCAGGGTGAATACAGTGGGAATCTAGTTCTCACCCTCAGAACAGTCACCACTGTCTCCTGTTGATGATACCTTGGCAGTTCTGGATGGGCAAGGATTTGGCAATTCACTGTAAGATCCTTTCTATATAGTCGACGCAGACCCCAAGGTGTCTCTCCATAATCTCATCCACTAGCTTTACTAGAAAGGCTCACCCAAACTCTGTTACATTTTGCTGTGAAGGAAAGGTTAGTCTGCTTTTTATTTGTTGTATTTTTATTACTTTATTGCTTTTTTATATTTTGAATACTGTGATTTGTTTTCTTTACCTTGTGTTTTACTTGTATTCTGCTTTTAACTGCATATTAAAACTTTAAAAGAGACCACAGCTTTGTCTCTTGTGAGTCAGGCAGAAGTTAGAACTGATCAATTAAGGACTCATACATAAAATAGAAGAGGTCACTTAAGGTCAGTCATTTGTGCACTGAGAGAGTGGAGCTAGGAACTAAACCTTCTATTTAAGGAGTAAATTAAAACATTTCAGAGCTTTACTAGAAAGGCTCACCCAGACTCTGCTACACTTTGCTGTGAAGGAAAGGTTAGTTTGCTTTTTATTTGTTGTATTTTGTATTACTTTATTGACTTTTTATATTTTGAATACTGTGATTTGTTTTTTTTCAACTTGTGTTTTACTTGTATTCTGCTTTTAACTTCATATTAAAACTTCAAAAGAGACCACAGCACTGTCTCTTGTGAGTCAGGTAGAAATTTTTCCCCACCCTGTTACTGTCATGTTCTGAAATACCATTGTCTTTCTAGTTGCCTGCCTCTTATGTTAATTTGACCATATATCTCATTTCCTCTCTGCTTTTACTGGCTTGTGTGAGTAAGCACAAAATTATCATTTTGTGAAATCACTCCCCTTCAACTATTTAAATTTATTGGCCATCCTACTGTATTTCATAGTACCAGAATACAAAACTGACCACCCCCTTTCAATCTGTCTTGCTGTTTTAAAAATAGTGAGTCTCCACTAAAACTTAGCTTTTTAGACAGGTAAAACTTAAGTTGCCAACTTTCACATCTAACTTCTCTAGTGCACACTGTAGTGTTTAGGATAAACCATTTTTTTCATTTTACCTTTAGGCATCCCTGTGACTAGCACTTGCTCTAATACCTGCTGGAGGTAGCCTTAAACTGATACAAGCACTCAACTCTCCTTGTTAATAAGGAGAAATTAATCATAGGTACTAAACAGCCTATAATTGCAAAGTACCTTGCCAAGGTAAGGGAAAACAGCTCCTGTACTTTACAAAAAAAGCACCAAACCAGGCATGTCCAAGGGTCAGCTTCCGGTGATTTCTACTATCCACCTGGTGAACCTGGGCATACTGGGGCAATGTAGCAATTGCCTCATGTAACAAGACAACCCTATCCTCCTACCACCCAACACTACAACCTATGAGAGATGCACTTACATAGCCAAACTGGAAGTAAAGCTCTCTCCATCCAAGATTGTGCTAGACAGTCAAGAGGAGAAGGTTACCAACCACACTACACCTGAAGCAACACGTAGCCCTTCTAAACCCACACCACCAACACCCACATATAGCAACACTAAATCCACATATGCAGAGGCCCTTAACTGTAACCTGCCCAAGCAACAAATACCTCCAAAGCTGAAATGCAAACAAACACCAATCACAACCAAAGTGTCACATAGCTCACAACACCAGCATGCCACCCAGCAAAAGGCCCTAAGGCAAGACAACATTCCTAACACTTTAGTCATTGTTGACTCTATAGTCAGGCACACTGATGTCCCACTCACCAGGATGAACAAGGAGAAAATTACAGGCAGCTGCCTGTCAGGTGCCAGGATCCGCCACATAATGCATGCACTCAAGTCACTCCACAACAAGTACAAATGTGACTCTGTCATTTTCCATGTTGGAGTGAATGGCTTGAGACGTACCTCCCTGGACTGCATGAAAAGAGACATGGAAGAGCTCTCGGATGATGGGGCCCAGGCAGGTATGACCCTTGCCTGAGTGGCATCCTGCCTTCGCCGGGAATGATACCACAATATAAGGACGAAATTAATTACTTCAACAATTGGCTAAGCTTCTGGTGTTATTCAATGGGGGATCCAGTATCTGTCTGCCTGGGATGACATGATCGACAGACCATGATGCTTTGCCAGAGATGGTCTGCAGCTGTCACACCTGGGATTCAGGTTATTGGCTACAGCTCTTGCCACCCCTATAGTGTCTTTTTTAGGCAAAGTTCAAAGGACAAAACCCCCACCATAACAGGTACAAGCATGCAAAATCTGAAGGTAATGCTATTCAATGCTAGAAGTCTAAACCTCAAAATGCACTCTCTCCAGGCACTCCTAAAAATGGAGAACATCAATATCTGTGCAGTAACTGAGACCTGGTTCAAGGCTCCAGAGAGCACCCCTGCAATACCAGGCTAAACTCTTACCACACTTTTCGACCACCAAACCAGGACCGAAACACTAAAGGTGGAGGAGTGTAGTGTCCATATTCACCAAGGATATTCACACCACCAGGCTAGTTGCCCAACATAATGCATCTGAAATTCTCCAGGTGCAACTAACACTAGGTAAGACTGCAATCCAAATTGTAGCTTGCTACAGATCCCCCACCATGCCCCAAGATTCTCACTACACCTTTCTAAACATACTGGACACTATTAAGATACAACCAAGCACCCTAATACTGGGTGATTTCAACTACTCTGCCATTAACTGGAAAAACTACTCGTGTACCAACACCTTTGCCCAACGTTTTTTGGAATTCATAAATTCCAATGCCCTGGATAAACTAATCCATAGTCCCACCAGGGGCACCAATATCCTAGACCTGATCATTACCAATATGGGAAATCGATGCTCCACACCTATGGTCACCCCCTCGTTGGTCAGGTCTGACCATAGGCTAATCACCCTTAACATTCACATCCCACCCCACCACCCAGTAAGGAAACCTCCATAAAAAACTTCTCCAAAGCCAACTTCATGCTACTCAAGTCAGAAGTGGCAACCTTCATGACACACATGCAAACAGGAACTGAAAATTCGACTGCTGAATCCTACACTAAGGCACTGCACGAGCACATCCACTCATGCATGAATCGTGCCATCCAAAATAGAACCAAGATACTCTCCTCCAAAAAAAGGTAGCCAATCTGGTGGTCCCCTGCCATAAACAAACTTTACAACAAAATGAAGAAACTGTTGCAGAAAAGAGGAAAATCCCAGGATGCAAAAAACTCCCTTACCAGCCTCATTAAGAAGCTAAATCCCTCATAAAATCCTCCAAAGCTAATTACGAAAGTAAAATTGCCAAAGATTTCAAAGACAACCGCAAGGCATTCTATAAGTATGTCAAGAATCTAAATGACAATGCTCAGATCTGCTCTGAGCTACAACAGAATGACATTAAATATACTGATCCCAAGGATATTGCCAATATCCTGGCAGATTGATTCAGTGCCAACTTCACCTCCCTCTCACCCGATAAATGGCCAATTTCAATACCAGAAGATTGCCAAATTCCAGTAATAATGGCCACATAGGTAAACAACACACTCTCCAAAGCTAAGAATACAGCATCTATGGGACCAGATGACATCCCAGGCTGTGTACTACATGAACTATAAAAAGAACTGGCACCTCACCTAAGTGTCATGTTTAATCATAGCATCACCATAGGCTTCGTGCCAACTGAGTGGCACACAGCTACAGTTATCGCACTCCACAAGTGGGGATCCACCTTGGATCCCGGGAACTACTGCCCCATCAGTCTGACAAGCCTGATCTGCAAGACCATGGAACATATTATCATGGAACTTATAAACAAAGACATTGCCAACCTTCAAACATTGGACCCCACCCAGTTTGGGTTTGTGAAGGGCCAATCTTGTCTCCTGAACCTGATTGACTTCTTCTAATCAGTCTCCAGAGCTGTAAACAAGTGTAAGGTGGTCCACACAGCCTATATGGACCTCTCCAAGGCCTTTGACACAATCCCCCACTCTGGAATCATAGATAAACTTACTAAGCTGGGCATTAATCCCTATGTCACTCGGTGGGTTGCCAGCTGGCTTACTGACAGAACCCACACTGTAAAAGTAGCCAACTACAAATCCAGCTCCAGACAAGTGACAAGTGGAGTACCTCAGGTTTCAGTTCTGGGAACGCTCTTGTTTGGCATCTACTTCTCTGAAGTACAGGCCAACACTAAGGGACTCTGGTTAACAAAGTTCGCAGATGAATGCAAACTGGGAGCCATTACTGAATCCCCAGATTATGTTGATACTCTACAAAAGGGCCTTACAGAAACAGATGCTTGGTGCCAGAGCCATGGGCTCAAGCTCAATGCCAAGAAATTTATAGTTATCTCCTTTGGGAAAAAACATGTACCCATGAATTACCACATAGGTGGCAGTACACTAAACACCAAAAGTGTGATAAGAGACTTAGGGACACAGGTGGACAGTGGTCTCACCTTCGATAACCACATCGCCAAAACAGTCAGGAAATCCTTCTATGTGGCACACCTCATCACTAAGGGCTTTTCATCCAAAAAAAGGAGGTCATTGTCCCACTGTACTCATCCCTCATTAGACCCATTGTAGAATACAGCACCCCATTTGGTATGTACCTCTTGAGATATCTGCAACAACTGGAATGGCCGCAGAAATATCTCACTAAAAGAATCACAGGCCTAAAGCAGATGCCCTACACTGACTGCCTTAAAAAACTCCAGCTATACTCTGTCACATATCGTCTACTCAGAGACGATCTTGGCTTAACATACAAGGCCATGTCAAACCCAGACCTGTTGGGCATGCTACACTTAAAGAAATCCCAATCCCACAGAGCCACACACTCTGGGGATCTAAACCTTGTCATCACAATAAACAAAACATGCTGGAGGGATAGGTTCCTGACTCAGAGTCTCCCCAGACTCTGGAATAGGATGTGCCGAAAATAAGAATGACGAATGCACAAACATTTGTGCACCAGATAGTCGACTCCACTTATGTGAATGCAGCACTGCATTCAAATAAGTGTAAGTTGACTATTTGCATGGAGATGGCAGTACAGTGGGGAGTAGAAATTCATCCATATCCCCAATGTAGTGCGATCTTGGAGTTAGAATATATAAGTAGGGTGGTGTGGGGTGCAGGGGGGCTTGACCCCTGCAAAAACTTGATTTGTTGTATAGGAGTTTAATTTACATCAGCTCCTATACAGCTATCACATGGTGGATTCGGCAACAATGTTGAGTCAAATGCGTCGAGCATTTGATTCGACATTGTCAATGTTAGTTTTTTTTTACTTTCGGTATTACTATTCGTTTATTTGAATGGAAAATGCTTTTCCGTTTGAATAAACAATAGTAAACCGGTACAGGTAGTGCAGGTGTTGTGGAGGCAACACTACCAGGTTATGACCTAAAAGTGCTGGGTGCCTGTGCTGCTGGTGGTGATGCTGCCACAGCCATCTGTGGATGGATGGTGGTCCAAGCTGTTGTAGTCAGTCTAGCTCCCTGTGCTGGTAGTAATGATGCAACAGGAATTATTATTCATATGTAATCAAAGGGAATAAAATAGAGAAAAACAGGCTGGGGGAAAGACAAAAAAGAAATATCATAAATCTTTTGTGATGTTAATATGCTCCTGTCACTACATGTTCCACAGACATTTTAAATAATCTTTGCATATAGATATGACTGCTTTAAGCCATGTCATATTCCTAGCTCTCACAATTATAAACACTGTGCAAAAAGAGTGACTATTTTATCACTAATTTAGGGCGAGCAGTGCATTAAATGTATATTGGAAATAACTATATGGTATTTTACATTATGATTACAGCTATTAAGTATAATTTTGTCTATTGTCTGGAAATGAACTCACAGATATCTGTGTTTAATAAATAATCTACTACAGAACTTCATGAGGTAATTGCACAGATTTGTATAACCTGCAAATGTAGAGTATGCATATTCAGGTAGTTGTCTGACAGATATTTCTAGACTGATGTCTATATCCCGTAACCTATTTGCAAAATCAGTGCTTGTATGAAATGGCAACCAGTCATGCGTGAACCATTACATATCCATGCATCTGTGAAGCATCAGTGTCTCTTATAATGCACTTCCTGGTTCCTCTAAATCTCTGCAGAAGATGCACATGACAAAATAAATAAATAATGAGGGCTTGTTTGTGTTGTCATGTTATGGTAATGTATTGCATGTTTATGGGACAATATGCCTATACAACTATGTCATGAGACTTACAATATTCCTTCCATCTGATAGCAAGGTCCTGTTTTACCTTTTTAAGTCACTACAATGGTGATGGCCCTTTTTACCCATGTGTGGGATTCCATTAGTATGGGTGACAGCTCTGGCTAAATTATTTCAAGCTTCAGGCTTATATTGAGCCACAGTATAAACCACTGTGCAGGACCCTGCAGCTATAATGCTTAACAAGAAGTCCTACCAAATGTTAGACTCCTCCTCCTTGCACCACTCCCATGCTATAAATGGAGCACCACCCTCAATATCACTTGCCATGTCTTCCATTCAGAGATCTCAGGAAAAATTTTTTTTTTTTTTTTTTTTTTTTTTAACATTTGTTGAGCGGGAAAGTCCGACTAGGTTCCACAGATCCTGTTTTCAGCGGAGGCCCGGGGAAAAAATGCTCCAGAAGCATGTCTTTAAAATGGCAGGGAACTGGAACCCAAATCAAGTCTCATGTGCACCAGCATGTGCACAATGAAGGGCAGTGTGGGGAACCACATTTGTTCAAGAAAAGGCATAGAAATGGGTCCACATTAAACTATGCATTATTTCTTCAATGTCCACTTTAGTTGAAAAACATGGGAATAACACTTTGCCATGTGTAACAGATAGATAAATAGATATATAGATAGAGAAATAGACATACCCACAGAACTCCAGATAATCTGTGCTACTGCTGATATCTCTGTTACATTTCAAATGACGTTGTTACAAGTCTGGACATGCACTTATTGGTGGTTTGTAACATTTGTAACATTAATACTCTGACACACAAATATGTAATCACTTGCATAAGTTTATTGTTCCTCTGTGTTGTCTTTTTGTGCATTTTGTTTGATATTACAAAATGTATTTGTGTCACATAAAAAAATTATAAAGTGTAATTGTAAACACCTTGGAATTGAACCCATGTAGAAATGGATCAGGGATCTCCAAAATCTAGGTAATAACAATTAATGCCACAATAGAACTGACAGTCCAAGTGTGTTAGGTGAGAAAGAATAGTTGTGTAAAATCTTAACATAATCATAGATGTTCTTCTCTTCCATGTTGCAGTACTCCAACTCTTGAGTTTCCCTCTCTTGCTACCCGAATGTCTGGCCAGTATCCAAAAGCTTCTAGTCACTGCTAGGTGCATGGGACGTCTGATATTGGCTAAGGGAATGTGGGCCATAAAAGTGACATCTGAATGCACCATTCCTCAGAACTGAGCACCCCAGTCAGATGCCAGTCCCAAGAAAAATCTGTTCAAGTCCATTGCCATCCAAGAAGGAACCATTTAAGGGAAAAAGCGAGGAAGGATAGATGGAAGGAATACTGCAACATGGAACAGAAGGACAACTATGGTTATGGTAAGATTTTACACAACTATTCTATGTCCTTCTATTTTTCATGTTGCAGTATTCAAACTCTTAGGTGAGTCCCAAAGCTCAATGGGAAGAAGAGGGTGGTGGCTTGGAGCTATTCTCTATAAATCCGTGGAGGATTGCCCTGGAAAATCCCAACCTGGATTTGGAAATTTGGTCCAATTTGTAATGTTTGGTAAAAGTGTGAACAGATGTCCATGTAGCTGCCTCTAAAATGGTGGCAGTGTCCAATCCTTAAAGAAAGCTCCAGATGAAGCCGTAGCATGAGTGGAGTGTGCTTTAACTTTGGGCCCCAAGGATTTCCCATTATATACACAGCAGAAGGAAATATCTCTGGAAATCTAGGCTAAAATTGTGTGTTTTGTCACTACTTTCCCCTGGACCCTGTGGTGAAAGTAGACAAACAATTGATCAGAGTTTTTGATAGATTTGGTCTTGTCTAGGTAGAACCTAAGCTGTCAGTGCACATCAAGGGAATGTAAGACTCTTTCACTGTCACTCTGAGGATTGGCAAGAATGGTAGGAAGGTAAATAACTTGGTTTAAGGATAGCTCATTGGCCACCTTGGGCATGAAGGAAGGGTTGGCCTTAAGGGTTACTCAATCTTTGTGGAAGTTGAGGAAAGCAGGAATGGCCATGAGACCCTGTAACTCAGATAATCTTCTAGCTGATGTCAAGGCCACAATGAGTACTCTTTTCTAAGTGCAGTATTTCAGAAAAGTCATAGAAGCTGGTTCAAAGGGTGCCACCGTGAGCTTCTTCAAAACATAATTCAGGTCCCAGGAGGTTGGGATGGGTTTTCTGCGGACCTCAGATGCAGCACTCCCTTTAGGAACAACTCTTCATGCAATCTGGAAGCCAAAGGGGGACCAGAGGCAGACAAGCTGAAATAGTAGCCAGGTGGGTTTTAATGGAAGAGTACGCCAATCCTGTCTGCAAGAGTTCACACAGGTATGGCAGTACCAAAGGAACATCATCCTGGAAAGGATCTGTCTTTATAGACACCATATGGAGAATCTTTTCCATTTAGATATATAAGATCTCCTAGTATTAGGTTTCATGGTCTAGTGCAGGACTGTGAGCATGTCCTGCATGAAAAGGTCCACTCTGTGAGGTAACTTGTGGTGGTTGCCCCTGGCAAAATGCAGAAGGAGAGGGAACCAGTGCTGTCTTGGCCAAAAGAGAGTCTCCAACAAGATTTTTGGTCTGTCCTTCTGGATGTTCAGTTGGACTTTCTGAAGTAATGGGAAGGGGGGAATGCATACAGAAACATCCCCTTCCAAGAGATTGAGAAGGCATCTGTTGCCCTCACCAGAGGACTGGGCAGCCTGGTGCAAAAGGATGGAAGTTTTCTGTTCATATGTGAGGCAAACAAATCAAACTGTGGTGTACCCCATTTGTGGACTATGCCTAAGAACACATCCCTGTGTGAGCATCCATTCGTGGGACTGTGACATGGATGTGCTTAAGGTGTCTGTCTGAGTATTCTGTTCTGAAGGGATGTACACTGCCTGTAGCAAGACTCCCTATTTTGTGGCAGACTCTCACACTTGGAGAGCTAGTCTGCATAGCAAGTATGATTCTGTTCCCCCCTGCTTGTTTACATACCACAGAAATGCAGTGTTGTCTGTGAAAAATTTTAGTGGGCCTTGTTTCAGTGTGTGCTGGAAGGCCTTTAGGGCCAAAAGAATTGCCCTCATCTCTCTGATATTTATATGCACTTGTTTGATGGAGTCCAGCCAAGTGCCCTGTACTCTTAGGGAGCCCATGATTGCTCCCCATTCCAGTTCCAAGGCATCGATTTACATCTCCAGTACTGGCAAGGGAGCCTGTAAGGGTAGTCGTAGATTGCAGTTCACATGATTTAACCACCGTTGAATCTCGTACTTGAGGCAAGGCAAGAAGGGGATTTTCTACTCCAGAGGATGGAAGTGCTGGGTCCATTTAGACCTTAGGTACCATTGTAGCTTTTTCATGTGGAGCCTCGCCAATGGCAACATAGGAATAGATAGATGCCATGTGATCCAGGAGTCTGAGTTATTGCCTGGCAGTCAAGTCTGTGGCCTGAAGGACAGTGAGCAGGTACTGCCTTATGTTTTTCACTTTTTGAAATGGTATGAAAGCCCTCATGACATCTATCTTTATCCTGCACCCTAGGAATACTAGGTCCAGAGAGGGGTCAGATTGGACTTGGGGTAATTTAACTGGAACCCCAGTGCTTGCAAGAGTGAAATAACTGTTTGTAGATGGTTTTGTAGGGATTCTGTGCAGTCCACATGGATGAGAAGGTCATCCAGGTAAGGGGAAATTTGAATCTCTTGGGTCCTGCAGAAGGCTACCACTGGTGCCAAGCACTTGGTGAATATCCTTGGTGCAGTTGAAAGCCTGAAGGGCAAGGATGAGAATTAAAAATGTGAGTAGGCCACAGAAAAGTGCAGGTATCTTCTGTATTTGGTCCTTACCGGGATGTGTAGGTAGGCATTCTTGATGTCCAAGGTGGCCATGAACCCCTTTGGTAAAATCAAATGGAAAGGGGCTTGCAGAATGAGCATTTGAAAGGTGGGCACTTGCAGAAAGAGACTAAGGTGGGAAAGGTCTAGGATTGGTGTTCAGGGACCATCTTTCCTTTGGACGAGGAAGAGTCTGGAGTAGTAACCTTTTCCCTTCTCTTTCAGTTGGACAGGTTGAATTGCTCCCTGGGAAATGAGGCTGTCTATAACTGGCTGAAATAAAGGAAACTGTTCCTTGGGGGGCTGTGAAATACCCCTTAAGGACACATTTGTAATCCAGGTCATGAAATAACCCTTCTTTATAATGGATAGGACCCACCTTTCTGTGACAATGTTTTTCCAAAGATGGAGACAGTGAGAGATCCTCTGGGACATGGGAATTGAGTTGAGGGTTTTTTGCAGGAGTGGCAGGTAGTCTCAGATGACCTGCCCTGTCTTGAATTTGAGGCTTCTGGATTGGAGTCTGTACAGACCTGGAAGAAGTAGTTTGCTTCCTGGCAGCATTTCTGGCCCTGGAAAGAGGCGTGGGGACAGAATGCTTTCTGATGAATTGTCTTTTTGATGGGTAATTTCTAAAGAATTTGGAGATAGGAGAAGCAAATAGGTGATTTGGGTTTTGTAACTCCTTCCCTTTTTGTTGCAGAGTTTTGAATAACTCAGCCACCTTTGTCCCAAAGAGGGCTGAGTTGTCCAATAGTGCATCCAAGAGTTTTGCCCTGATGTCATCAGGTGGGCTGTAACCTAAGCTAGGAATATCTTCTCAGGACTGAGGCAGATGCAGATGACCTGGCAGAAGCTTCAACAGCATTGTAGCTGCACCTAGTGGAATGCCTAGTGACCTGAGAGGATAGGGATAGAAGACTGGATATCTGAGCTTTGGCAAGAGAGTCTGGGATGTCAACCATTTGTTTGGTGGTCTTTTCCAAAAGGGATAGGGCATATTTGGACATATGGGTTTGGTAATTTATTGCCCTGAATGCCAAGGTAGATGAAGTGCAAACCTACCTCCCTAGGCATTCCATGGCTGTGGGGAGAAGTGAAGAAGATGGAAGGAGTTTAGATGCCTTATCAGATGGCACTGAAACAGTGCCAGAGTCCACTGCAGGCACTTTTCAAGGAATTTGCAACTTTAGGGACCTTGTAAAATCTGTCAGGTCTTTGGGGTGCAGGAGGCTGAGAATCAGGATTGAGTGATGCTGCATAAAATGCATCCAAAAATGCTGGCAGTACTGGAGGAATAGCAGAAGGGGGAGGGGAGTCCATCTGAACACATTCATAATATATTTTCTGAAGTTCTGCCATCTCAGAGTAGTCTCACTTAAAATGTTCTCACATCTTTGCTATGGTCACCCCAAAGGTGAGATCCTTAGCTGGAGAATCTGCCACTGCAGATTCTTCCTCCAGGGAGGCTTAACCCAGGGGGATGGCAATTGTGAGACATATAAAAGGGAGTGCTCTGATGAAGAGTCAGAGGATTCCTCAGCTTCAGCCTGTGAATTCTCTAAGGGCTGAGGCATAGGGCTTATCACAGGAGGATCCACTGGGAAAGTAAGGTTGTAGCAGGCCTTAGAGCCATAAAGGTATGGAAAAGATTTTGAGAAAAGGCCTGCCAATCTGGCTGGCTCTCAACTGTGGAAGAAACATGTTTCATTTTCTCTTTCTTTTCAGCAGGTGTTGGAGCCAAGGTAGACCTTGGGTCAGTAACCTGCAATGTAGTGGAGGGATCTGTCTAGGCAGCCAGTACAAGCTGAGGTTCCCCATTGCCATCAGAAACTGACATCTGCATAATCTTCGAGGATGTGCCTTCCACGGTACCCATATTGGTGGTGACTGATCGTTCTTCCAGGCAGAGGTCAGCCACAGGAGGAACGTTGGGTGGAGGAGGTGCAGCTATGGATTCAGGCCTAGTGATTTTGGTCTTTTTCTTGAGTGGCTCAACATGCTGATTGGACAACCCCTCCATACCTAAAGCTAAGTGCCTGAGGTGCTAATTCTCAAGATAAATGTTGAATGCATGCAGGCAGCTATGCAGGGTTTTCAGAACAAAGGCCTGGCAGATGGAACAGAACTTACGATCATGCGTAGGTTGTTAACAAAAAAGGCAAGGCTTGTGGGTATCATTATGTGGGGATCTGATGATGGCACCTACACTTTCTCTTACTGTGAACCCATATAGGCATGCAGTGACCCAAATAACAAAATGTCCCCAATGCGCGACTTATCTTAGAATTTTTTGACGTGATGGACAGTATGGCAAGAACAGTTGACATTCGACTGGCAGCAGAGAAGTTCTGAGGACTGGTGCAGGCAGATGTCTCTTTTATGGTCCACTTTCCCTTAGCCAACATCAGATGTCCCACGCACCTAGCAGTGACTAGAAGCTTTTGTATACTGGCTGGATGTCTGGGTAGCAAGAGAGGGAATCCCAGGAGTTGGAATACTGCAACTTCAAAAGAGAAGGGCATTTATAAACGTGTACTTGACTTGAAATATGCCTACTTCTGATAACCCTGCAAATGTTGCTCTATATACTGTTCCTTTACTGGAGTAATAATTTGAGTCAATGGTGCTTTCCAGTGGAAAACAGTCTCTTTGCATTAATTATTTTAATAGCTTCAGTGCTATTTTATGCTTGTCTGACCTGAAGCCAAGCTTATCTGTGTCTCTGATGGCAAAGTCTTTGTGCATGCATAAATATTTTTTGAGTTTTACTATAGAATGATAAGTGCCCTTTCTCTACACTCATTCCTGACCACTGATAGTGATCTATGCCAACTCTCACACAAAGAATAGAAAGTATTTATTTTTTTTCTTTAGAATACAGTTGTCAGTGTATAATATGCTATTTTAACATACATCACTATTGTTTAATGTGAGATCAAATAATGCAGAAAGGGCCATACAGAGTGAACACGAGGGGAAGCTCTCCCAAACATATTCCCGGATGATTTACATTTGATCATTATTCAAATATGCCACTGAAGCAGTGCTCACACATGTTTTAAAGCTGAATTGCAATGCTCTTCATATTTAACTACATTAGATCATTGTCATGCAGTTGCAACAGAATTAGCATTTTTTACATCCAGTAATGTCCAAAATATTAAATAAGACACACCATCACCAGTCTCATTTGTGCAATTAATGGTTACATTTTTGCCCATACGAAATAAAATTTTGAGTTCCTGTCATAAGTTGGGAACAATCTACAAGGCATTGTTGACTGGCAGTGATGTACAATGCCAACTATCACACAAAGGATAAAGTCAAAAAAATACTTTTCCATCAGTGACAGTGGCACAACAGGTAGCACATTAGCCTTTCATGCAGAAGGCTGCAGGTTCTCTCACAACACCAGGTAAAGCAATTGCTGACACTACAGTGCAGCTGCGTTTCTGAGTGTGTTGTTCTTTGGATGAGATGTTAAACTGTAGCCCTATCTGCTTGAGTTGGCTGAAGTGGATATAGAATATTCCATGGAAAAGAGGAAGGGTCTTTTATTTAACACAACATAAAAACATTATTGACATATTTACATATTTACAAAATGTGCATATTTATTGGCACACATATACATTATTTTCATTTTTTTACTATGTGCTATTTTTCTTATAACATCCTGATTGTTATTCTTCCCTAACTGACCACCAGTACCTCTTCCACAGTAATCTAATTTTTGCACTATATCTGCCAAAATTAATTTATGTAACATTTGTTTACCAGGAAAGTCTGACTTGGGAGAAAACTGGAGCACCCAGAGGAAACTCAGAAGCACATGCAGGGTCTACATAGAAGGTACTACAGCCAAGAATCGAACCACAGAACCTCTTACTGTGAGGTGATAATGCAAACCACTGCACCACTCCACCATCCAGTGCCTCTTAAACACAACTTCATTCAGTCGTTCATTCCAAATAACTCATACTACATAAAATAAATGATCTACTCTTCTCACATATTGTTTTTTTCTTATTCTTTTAATATCCATATCTATATTGTTTAAGCCATTAATAGTCTCCCAAAAAAATTCACACAACTTTGCTAGAGTTTCACCACTCTTTTGCATTTCCAAAAAAAAATGCTCTGCTGTCTCTTCCTCTCCACAAAATAAACACACAATTTCAACTTTCTTTTTAATATGACATACTCCCTTTTACTGGTCACTTATTTATTATCAGTATTCATAGGAAATCCCGACACTCTACTATCTTGGTACACCACTTTTTTCCTTACTTTAGTGGCTATAATCACTCACTTCTTCTGGTAACCTTTCCCATATATTTACATAATATTATTGATTCATCACATTATTATACCACACCCTTCTATCTTTCTCTATATGGTCATTTTATTTTTATTTTCCATGTTAGTATTTTTCTTGATCATTTTAGTTTCTTCATTTATATATTTTTTTCTCTTTTTCTTATTCTCATTATCTGACAGAATGTTTTAGATTTATATTTAAACATTATCAATATCAATTTCTCATTTGTTTCCTTGACCAGCTTTAATACTCTATACACATTTAAAGAAGCAGAATAGACAACTGGATTTAGCAGCCCCAATCTGCCTTCATCTTCTTTCATAAACAATACAACACTTTTAACAGGGTATAATCCCAAATCCCATATCAAAGAAAACACAGACAGCATAATTAATTTATTTTTTTCTGGGATGATATAAACATTTGACATTATGCTATTTTCCCATTACTACAGAATTCACCAGATAAATCATTTTCCTGAATGATAATCTGAACATCCTCCAAAGAAGACGTATTTACTTCATTTCTTTTACTAAACTGCCTCACTGTACCATAACTATATAATAATTTTCAAATTTTAATCTGCACAAAGACACTTAATTCACTGAAAAATAAACACACCCAGTTTTCACCACATCACCCAAACTCTTACCTTTATCTTTATTCAAGGTAATTCCCATTTCCTTTAAACCTTCATTCAGACAAACCATCACTTCCCTCATCCATATTTTGTTCAAATAACTATAGCCACATCATCTCTGCATGTCAAAACTACTGGACTCTCTGCATCCTTTTGTATCACATGCCTAGTATCTTTCATTTTATAAACTACTTTACTAATTATCACATTCATTAACAATGTAGAAACTATTCCACTAATGGGTCATCCTTGTTTTATATCACATTTCATGCATATTCCTTTACTCAGCCACCCATCCACTAACAATCTTGTTTTATTATTTTGATATGTTGACATACACACTGTACTAATTCTATTACCTTTTCCATATTTCACCATAACAACCCACAAAGCATTATGTCCTATGGTACCAAATACCTTGCTGATATCACCTATCATAAGTTTCACATACTCCGTTTTACTTATAATATCATCCACAGTTTCTCTCAGGACCAATAACAATTCATGACTTTCCGTCCCATTTATACCAGACGTACTTTCTTCCATAACATTGTTCATCTTTCCTTCCATTCTCCTCGGTATTATCTTGATAAAGATTTTAAATCTGAGTTATTTAGTGTAATGGGTCTTCAGTTTTTGCATTTCATTCTTCTCATTTTTCCTTATAAATTTTAATATGTCACTACATCACTCTTCATAAACAAACTTTGCTTTTAACCATTCATTCAGTACATTTACAAAATATTCGCTTTCCAGTACATTAATGTCTACATTCCATATCCTATACCATCTGGACCTGATGCTGAATCAAACTTTACTTTCCTAAGTACTTCACCCAATTCACTAACAGTTACTTCTTTTTTATAACTTGTTCTGTATTGTTTTAGCTTTCAATTCATTCTTATTTTCCTTCTTGTTACTCATAAATATTTTCCACATACTGTAGAACAATGCTCATAAATTGACCTTGTACTCTTTTATCCTCTCCATTTGCATTTTTCATTTCACTCATACTGATATCTTCCTTTACAATTTTACCCAAATGTGCAGATACTTTCTCCCTTCTCCCTTGTAAATAATAGTTTTGCCTAAACAGCAATATAACAACACAATAATAAACCACAAAAGTATAAACTTTATTACATAAACATGGTAAGTGCTTTCATTCCAAAAGGAACTTCTTCAGACCAAGTCAAAGACGTTAAAAAAAACTTATTTAAAAGATTACATCAGAAACAGCTGACCAAAGTGATATGCCTAGTTTTCGGCCCATAGTGGCCAGTCAAGGCAGGAAGACAGCATCTATTGCAATTTTTACAGATAAATTTTTGCAGAAATTAATGTGCCACAGTGATTCTTATATTAGGGATTCCTTCCATTTTAAAAACCTGATATCTAAATGCAGGTGGATAGTTTCACATTATTGGTGGCAGCAGATGTTGTGTCCTTGTACACAACTATTCCAAATGCAGAGGGCTTGGAAACAATGAATAAAATATTGCTCCAATCCAGCCTTTATTCTAAGGATGAAGTAAGGTTGTTAGTTGAAATACTGGATGTTATACTGAGTTATATTTTTTGTTTTTTTGGGGAAAATTTATAAACAGATTAGTGGTGTAGCTATGGGTGCTGTAATGGCACCCAGCTATGCAAGTCTGATTTCTTTAAAACATTAAAATTTTTTAAACGTTTTATTGATTACTTTTTTTTTTTTTTATGGAAAGGCACTGCGGAAAATTTTAATGAGTTTTTATTGGATTTAAATACTGTGTCTAGTAGTATTAAGTTTGTACACAATGTGAATCAAGATGAAATTAACTTTCAGAATTCACTTTGGTCAGCTGTTTCTGATGTAATCTTTTAAATAATTTTTTTTAAAGTCTTTGACTTGGTCTGAAGAAGTTCCTTTTGGAATGAAAGCGCTTACTAGGTCTATATAATAAAGTTTATACTTTCGTGGCTCGTTATTGCATCATTTTTGTTTTTATATGACCACTGTTTTTATTCGTGATGTTTTTGGTTTAACTAAACAGTGCTATCTTATTTTTTCTTGATTTCTTCAACATATTTCTTTTTCTATAACATAATACTTTCTTGTATTATTCTTTAAACTCTCTGATGCATTTCTAAACATTTTCCCATACTTCACATCCTATTCCTCTTCTTACATCATCCTCCCTTTGTGGAAAAAACACTTTTTATAGATTCGTATGAGCTCAATCCACCATTCAGACCAGTTTTTGTAGATGTCTTTCATGGTTAAAGGATCCTTTCACAATGGCAGTACTCCCTACTCTCCAATTGCATCCCATAATTTCTCATTTAGTCTTTTTATTCCCTTTTCTATTTTAATATTCTCCCTTTCTTCTGTCACCTCCATCCATATTGCTAAGTGCTCTGAAAAACCCATCACAACTGCTACACCTAAGTCTTCCAATAATGAAAAATAATACATTTTCGATCCAGGAGACCCCTTCTATAAGTCCAATAAATATTTTTATATCCTTCACTTTCTTGTTCATTTTCCCCTTAAATCACAGTTAAAGTTCCCTGCAATAATTATTTTCATGGTAAACAGCACTTAGTAAATTTGATGAAACATATTCTATCTTTCCTCACTAGTTTATATATATATATATATATATATATATATATATATATAAATGAGTAAGTATATAAGTAGTAAGAGGCAAGCTGCATCAAGTTTAGCTTTAGAAGAGTTATTTATAAATTGTTTGACCCTATATAACACCCCTAGTTTTTGGTGGGATACTTTGATGGTATTCTTTATGTGCAGATCAAATCTGAGATTGTCGTCTATTGTGACACCTAATAGTTTAGAATGAGGACCAGCTTCAATTTCTGTATTGTTTAATGATGTTATTTTAAAGTTTAGAATGCTAGAGAATGTTGTTTGGGAAAAATAGTAGGACCCACCTGTGTCTTCTTGGGATTTAGTAAAAGTTGGTTGTTGGCAAGCCAGTTCTTGATGGAGTTGAAGACGTCCAGTGTTAAGTTTTGCAGTTGAGTAGGGTTGTTGGAGGAGCAGCTATGAGTAGAATCATTAGCATATTGTATAAGAGTAACTTGTTTGGATGCAGATAAAAGATTATTTATGAAAATAACCAAAAAAGCAGCAGCAGAATGGTGTCAATAAAGCAGTCTTCCTAAACAGTGGTGTCAACCAATAAATCCAAGTCCCAATTCTAAAAGTATTGGATAACCTTTTATTGGTATAAAAACAGGATTTAGCGCTTTCGTCTCCACACCAGAGACCTCTTCAGAATCCATTCATGAATGCTTCCAACCCTACATTTATATGGAAGCCCATTAAAACCAATTACACAATAAAACAATGAAACAATTAAACAATTAATTCAACAATCAGTTCAAATTCTTAATCTAGTAGGCTGGCCTTGTAAAGTACAAGTTTGTGAAGTAACCAAATGTACACATCCCCAGAAAACTCCTTTGAAGATGTAATAATTAAAATCTTAAAAGTACATAAATAGAATAATAATATATATGTATATAAATAAAATAATTAATGATAAATAAATACTGTATAGTGTGTATATTTTTGAATAAATTATTGAATAAATTATTTAAAATGTATATATTCTAAAATCTTTGCACAATGAAAATATTCAGAACTATAGAACCAATATTCTATCTAGTTAATATAATTTGGTTATAAGATAGATAGTGATGGGTCACCCTTGTATATAGAATGTGTGATACTTACATATGTATATACGTATAATATACATAGAAATATAAATACCTTGTAGTTACCAATATTATAAAAAAATGAGAAATGATACATGTATATCAGTCAATCAGTAAGTTAAATAAATCAATAAATACAAAATAAATAAATGTATAAGAAAAGGAATCAAGTTATGTCTTGTTTCTTTTGGGGTGTTGAGATAATATTTTAAGGGCTGGTGTAATTGAAATATGATCATTTAAGCCCTTACCACTGCAAGCATCCAACTTTAACTGCCAAATAATTTCTCTATATTCTAATTTTGCCTCCCAGTCTCCCCCTCTCTCAACACGTTCCACCTCCTCCAGGACCCAAAATTTAAAATTGGCATCTTGACATGTAAGTGAGTGTCTATAAAGGGCATTGTTTACATTTTTATGATTAATGTCCCTAATGTGTTCATAAATTCTCCTCCTTAAATGTCTTTCCATTTTGCCTACAAAGTAACCCCAACAAGATTTACAATATGCTAAGTATACAACTCCTTTAGTATAACAACTACTGTACTTTCTTGTCCTTAATGTTGTCCTCAAACTGGGGATTTTTAATTCATTTTCTCCTGCAATAAATGGACATTGTGGGCACCTACCACACCTAAAGGTACCTCTTTTACTGATGTTGTAATTACCATTGTTGTTGTAAACTGCTTTTCCATTTTCTTCATCATAATTCTTTTCTAGAATAGTTTTCAAGTTTTCATTTCTCCTGTAACTGTAAGTCAGTACATTCTGAAAGACCGTGACTCTAGTGGGCATGGATTTAAACATTTCCCATGTTTCGTTTATACATTTTATAAGCCATTCCATGCCCTTGTAATATGTTAGAGTCAGATATGGTGATGTTCCTATCTAGTCTTTGTTATTCTCTATATTTGTCATGTTAGTCTGAATCACTTGTGTATTGTACTGTTGATTTAGTAAAGGTATATACATAGTACCCCATCTCTCAATTACCATTTCTTTTATACTCTGTGTTAATTCATTTGGATACCCTCTCTGGTGAAACATATTTTGTACAATGTCTATTTCTCTAATAAAATCTTCCTTATCTGATGTCATCCTAGTGACTCGGATCATCTGCCCCTTTACCATGTTCTTTTTCAACTGGATTAGATGGTCGCTATCAAAATGTAAATATGAATTGGAGTAGTGTTCTTTTCTGTAAATAGTAGATTTGTATCTTTTTCTTACACAATCATTTTGTAATTTTACATCTAAGTAATGAATTTCATGTACATGTGTTTCATGCGTAAAACAAAGAAAGGTAGTGCTATTATTAATATATTCCATAAATGTATCAATAAATAACTCTGGACCCTCCCATAATATAAATATATTGTCCAGAAAATGATAATAACTCTTGATAAATCTAGAAAATTCTGATTCAAATATGTAATGCTTTTCCCAATATAGCATGATAATGTTTGCATATATGGGGGCACATGCTGCCCCCATTGCAACTCCCTGTTTTTGGTGATAATAGTCTCCTTGAAAAAATATATAGTTATTCTTTAACACTAGTTCCATGCTCTCTAACACTAGTTTAAATTCATCTGTTTTCAGTAATTTCATCTCTATCAACATTTTTTCAAACCAATCCATGCCTATCGAGTGAGGAATGACAGAAAATAAATCCATAACATCAATAGTGATGAATATTATTCTATCATCATATGGATCCTCCCTGATTTTTTTCAAAAAATCCCAGGAATCTATTAAAATATGCTGATATTTTGTATGGAATCTCTTTAACTTCATATCAGTGTATATAGCTAAAGGTTGTGTTTTCGAGCCCTGGAATTAAACAATAGGTCTCATCGGGGGGTCCTGTTTACATTTGTGTACCTTTGGAATGCCAATGATAGCAGGGATAATTGGTTTATTAACTTTCAAAAAATTGTATAGGTCTGTATCTATAAGACCCTGAAGTAAGTTATCTTCTATAATGTAGTCAATTTTTCGATAGGAAATGTTAATTTCATTTCTAGAAACTAAAGTATAACCATCGTTATTGTTTAGTATTTCTAGCATTTTTTTAGTATAATCCCATTTATCCATTAGGACCACACCCCCACCTTTATCAGGTTTCACCATCCGTATTCTGTCATTACTTCTAAGTTCACACATAAGCTTTAATTCCTCATTAGATAAGTTGCTATCATGTCGACCCCTATTCTGATAGTAGTTACTTCTAACTTTTTTTTGAAAAAATGTTCTCAAAATTCATAATATCATGGTGTAAAGGGTGGTTATATACACTTCGTCATTTTAAGACTTCATGTTTAAAATTCTGTTCTTCGTCTTTAAAAATACTCATATGATTGAGTTTTCTTGTAAATAATTTTATATCTAATAAAATATGATCAATACTAGGTTCCTTGTAAGGTACAAAAGTAAATCCTTTGGTAAATAGTTTAAAATATGTATCATTGACTGTAATATCTGTATAGTTAAAAATATTAAAATTGTCTGATGAGTGTACCATAGTGATGGTCTCCCTCTCTATGTGAGTATTTTCTGTAAAAGATCCCCCCATCTTTTGGGTTTCTATACTAAATTCTTCTACATATGTACTCTCCTTTTGCTGGGGTTGTGATGGTAGTTCCCAGTCACCTGTGCATATGATTGTTGTTGAGCTCGGTTCTTTATCCTCTCGGACCTCCTGGGTCCTTCCTGCTCTAAAGGGATACTTTCATTTCTATTGTATATAGAGTCATTATATTCCCCTAAATCTTCATCAAAATGGTGATTCTCTGCTTGTCTACCGTAATTATCCCACTCTTCTCTTCTGTGAGAAACTCGATTGTAAGAGAGATATGAATGAAAATCATTATATGTTGTTTTCTTTTGGTAACTTTTCTTATTCTCAAAAATATATGCCGTACCTGAACTATATTCATTGGTATCTCTCTCCAACTTAGATGTTTTTCTTTTGTAACTACATGATGTAGCATTGTCTACATCATGCAGAGTTCTCAAGTAAACATTTTTGTATTCTTCAACAGTAAACAGCATGTCATCATTTATTTCTTTATGCATTTTATCAATTTCTATCTTATCCATTTCCATCCTATGCTCATTGTATTTTATCAACTGTCTAATAATGGCCAGCCCACAATCATTAAAAATACTACTAATATTTTTGAACAACAGAGTTTCCACATTGTAGTTAATATTACTAGGAAATTTGCTAATTCTAAGTCCCTTGGGAACAATTTTGTCCTGAAGGCACTTATTAAAGTACCAATTCTCTATCATTAAATTTTTGTATCTGGTTAAAAGATATTTAAGTGTCTTTCACTATGCTTTATAGTCCATGTTGCTCTTCCGATCACTGTCCATCGGTCTCGTGTGTTGAGTGTACGATTTATTTAACCACGCCTGGAAATCAATATTGTTGTATTTCGATAAGTAATTCCCACCATAATTTGGTTGTCCATTAGATCTCGTTCTTCGCAGATTGTTTGTAGATGGGGAAAAAACCTCTCTCGGTGGCGATGTTCTTCCCGTCGCCATGTTGGGTTCCCCTCTGGCGTCTGACATCATCACCGGGACTCCGGTTCTCCTCGGGCTACTTTGACCACATGGAATATCACTTCCAGATTCTGGAAGCATAGATACAGGTTGTGAGTGACTCTGAATGACCCTGATGAGTTAACTCAACAAATTACTGTTATCCATCTCAATATTGCCCAAACAACTATGATAGTTGATCGAACAACTGTAACAAAAGGACAGACTGTCAGTACACCAATCCAACGGGGCAAAACATATCCAAATAGTGAGTCAATTACTTATCAAATCACAACAATATTGATTTCCAGGCGTGGTTAAATAAATTGTACACTCAACACACGAGACCGATGGACAGTGATCGGAAGAGCAACATGGACAATAAAGAAAAGTGTAAGACACTTAAATATCTTTTAAATATCTTTTAACCAGACACAAAAATTTAATGATAGAGAATTGGTACTTTAATAAGTGCCTTCAGGACAAAATTGTTCCCAAAGGACTTAGAATTAGCAAATTTCCTAGTAATATTAACTACGATGTGGAAATTGAGTTGTTCAAAAATATCAGTAGCATTTTTAATGATTGTGGGCTGGCCATTATTAGACAGTTGATAAAATACAATGAGCATAGGATGGAAATGGATAAGATAGAAATTGATAAAATGTACAAGGAAATAAATGATGACCTGCTGTTTACTGTTGAAGAATACAAAAATGTTTACTTGAGAACTCTGCATGATGTAGACAATGCTACATCACGTAGTTACAAAAGAAAAACATCTAAGTTGGAGAGAGATATCAATGAATATAGTTCAGGTACGGCATATATTGTTGAGAATAAGAAAAGTTACCAAAAGAAAACAACATATAATAATTTTCATTCATATCCCTCTTACAATCGAGTTTCTCACAGAAGAGAAGAGTGGGATAATTACGACAGACAAGCAGAGAATCATCATTTTGATGAAGATTTAGGGGAATATAACGACTCTATATACAATAGAAATGAAAGTATCCCTTTAGAGCAGGAAGGACTCAGGAGGACTGAGAGGATAAAGAACCGAGCTCAACAACAGTCATATGCACAGGTGACTGGGAACTACCATCACAACCCCAGCAAAAGTTGAGTACATATGTAGAAGAATTTAGTATAGAAACCCCAAAGATGGGGGGATCTTTTACAGAAAATGCTCACATAGAGAGGGAGACCATCACTATGGTACACTCATCAGACAATTTTAATATTTTTAACTATACAGATATTACAGTCAATGATACATATTTTAAACTATTTACCAAAGGATTTACTTTTGTACCTTACACGGAACTTAGTATTGATCATATTTTATTAGATATAAAATTATTTACAAGAAAACTCAATCTTATGAGTATTTTTAAAGACAAAGAACAGAATTTTAGACATGAAGTCTTAAAAAGACGAAGTGTATATAACCCCCCTTTACACCATGATATTATGAATTTTGAAAACGTTCTTTCAAAAAAGTTAAAAGTAACTACTATGAGAATAGGAGTCGACATGATAGTAACTTATCTAATGAGGAATTAAAGCTTATGTGTGAACTTAGAAGTAATGACAGAATACGGGTGATGAAACCTGATAAAGGCGGGGGTGTGGTCCTAATGGATAAATGGGATTATAAAAAATGCTAGAAATACTAAACAATAATGATGGTTATACTTTAGTTTCTAGAAATGAAATTAACATTTCCTATCGAAAAATTGACTACATTATAGAAGATAACTTACTTCAGGGTCCTATAGATACAGACCTATACAATTTTTTGAAAGTTAATAAACCAATTATCCCTGCTATCTTTGGCATTCCGAAGGTACACAAATGTATACAGGACCCCCCAATGAGACTTATTGTTTCATCCCAGGGCTCGAAAACACAACCTTTAGCTATATACGTTGATACGAAGTTAAAGAGATTCCATACAAAATATCAGCATATTTTAATAGATTCCTGGGATTTCTTGAAAAAAATCAAGGAGGATCCGTATGATGATAGAATAATATTCATCACTATTGATGTTAAGGATTTATTTTCTGTCATTCCTCACTCGATAGGCATGGATTAGTTTGAAAAAATGTTGATAGAGATGAAATTACTGAAAACAGATGTATTTAAGCTAGTGTTAGAGAAAATGGAACTAGTGTTAAAGAATAACTATATATTTTTTCAAGGAGACTATTATCACCAAAAACAGGGAGTTGCAATGGGGGCAGCATGTGCCCCCATATATGCAAACATTATCATGCTATATTGGGAAAAGCATTACATATTTGAATCAGAATTTTCTATATTTATCAAGAGTTATTATCATTTTCTGGACGATATATTTATATTATGGGAGGGTCCAGAGTTATTTATTGATAAATTTATGGAATACATTAATAATAGCACTACCTTTCTTTGTTTTACACATGAAACAAATGTACACGAAATTCATTACTTAGATGTAAAATTACAAAAGGAGTGTGTAACAAAAAGATACAAATCTACTATTTACAGAAAAGAACACTATTCCAATTCATATTTACATCTTGATAGCGACTATCCAATCCATTTGAAAAAGAACGTGGTAAAGGGGCAGATGATCCGAGTCGCTAGGATGACATCAGATAAGGAAGATTTTATTAGAGAAATAGACATTGTACAAAATATGTTTCACCAGAGAGGGTATCCAAATGAATTAACACAGAGTATAAAAGAAATGGTAATTGAGAGATGGGGTACTATGTATATACCTTTACTAAATCAACAGTACAATACACAAGTGATTCAGACTAACATGACAAATATAGAGAATAACAAAGACTAGATAGGAACATCACCATATCTGACTCTAACATATTACAAGGGCATGGAATGGCTTAAAAAATGTATAAATGAAACATGGGAAATGTTTAAATCCATGCCCACTAGAGTCACAGTCTTTCAGAATGTACTGACTTACAGTTACAGGAGAAATGAAAACTTGAAAAATATACTAGAAAAGAATTATGATGAAGAAAATGGAAAAGCAGTTTACAACAACAATGGTAATTACAACATCAGTAAAAGAGGTACCTTTAGGTGTGGTAGGTGCCCACAATGCCAATTTATTGCAGGAGAAAAGGTATTAAAAATCCCCAGTTTGAGGACAATATTAAGGACAAGAAAGTACAGTAGTTGTTATACAAAAGGAGTTGTATACTTAGCATATTGTAAATCTTGTTGGGGTTACTATGTAGGCAAAATGGAAAGACATTTAAGGAGGAGAATTTACGAACACATTAGAGACATTAATCGTAAAAATGTAAACAATGCCCTTTATAGACACTCACTTACATGTCAAGATGACAATTTTAAATTATGGGTCCTGGAGGAGGTGGAACGTGTTGAGAGAGGGGGAGACTGGGAGACAAAATTAGAATATAGAGAAATGATTTGGCAGTTTAAATTGGATGCTAGCAGTGGTAAGGGCTTAAATGATCATATTTCAATTACACCAGCCCTTAAAATATTATCTCAAGACCCCAAAAGAAAGAAGAAACAAGACATAACTTGATTCCTTTTCTTATACATTTATGTATTTTGTATTTATTGATTTATCTAACTTACTGATTGACTGATATACATGTATCATTTCTCATTTGTTTTTATAATATTGGTAACTACAAGGTATTTATATTTATATGTATATTATATGTATATACATATGTAAGTATCACACATTCTATATATAAGGGTGATCCATCACTATCTATCTTATAACCAAATTATATTAACTAGATAGAACATTGGTTCTATTGTTTTGAATATTTTCATTGTGCAAAGATTTTAGAATATATACATTTTAAATAATTTATTCAACAATTTATTCAAAAATATACACACTATACAGTATTTATTTATCATTAATTATTTTATTTATATACATATATATTATTATTCTATTTATGTACTTTTAAGATTTTAATTATTGCATCTTCAAAGGAGTTTTCTGGGGATGTGTACATTTGGTTACTTCACAAACTTGTACTTTACAAGGCCAGCCTACTAGATTAAGAATTTGAACTGATTGTTGAATTAATTGTTTAATTGTTTCATTGTTTTATTGTGTAATTGGTTTTAATGGGCTTCCATATAAATGTAGGGTTGGAGGCATTCATGAATGGATTCTGAAGAGGTCTCTGGTGTGGAGACGAAAGCGCTAAATCCTGTTTTTATACCAATAAAAGGTTATCCAATACTTTTGGAACTGGGACTTGGATTTATTGGTTGACACCACTGTTTAGGAAGACTGCCTTTATTGACACCTTTCTGCTGCTGCTTTTTTGGTTACTTACACTTCCTTAGTTCTTATTTATGAAAATGTTAAACAGGTGAGGGCTTTAACATCCCCGTGGAACACATTGTACATGACACATTTTGTACAATGTCATACATCTATTGTGTTTTCCCTAGGATGAGTTTGAAATAGGTCCAGTGGGGTCATTGCTCTCTCACAGTTAACAAATTCAGAATAAATAAAGAAAATCTATATAGTAGGTAATCTTTTCACTCAAAATATGGACAAGAAAAAATAGGAATATCATGCCCACTATCTTCCAGTACAACCTTGGTTATAGTCGTTCTTGCTTATTTAAAATATTGTCTTCTCACTCTATTTTTTTAAGTTTATTTGGCTTACTTCTAAGTCCACTAAATACTGTTTACTTTTTTCAAGTGCTTGTTTTGATGTGAGATGCATAACTTCCTCCCTCAAAACACTTTCTGAGATTTTTTGCTGTCTCACTGTTATTCTATGTCTGCCAATTTTCCTTGAGTTTTCTTTTTCACACTAACAGAAATGGTTCAGAACTCTGAATCTCCTTGTCTATGCACATTTCAGTTTGTAATACCATTTCTTTGCTTTAAAAATTCCAGTTCCACCTTCTATTTCTGTGGTAATACGTCTACTAAGTCTTTGTGCAGACGTGTCTTGTATTACTTTGTACTTTAGATCTTCCTGTTAGTTTACCTTTATTTCCTATATGGGCTTCTCTCATACTTTTGAACTTCTGTAGACAGATGATATTATTTTTACTGCCCAATGACAGCTAAATTCTAGCCTATTTTGTACCTTTTATTCTAACTTCTTTCTCCTGATTTTGACTCAGGTTATATGCATGAGTGTCATTGTTTTGCCATCTCACTGTTCTTTTACCTAATGTGTGCATCAAACTGCTGATCTACTTCTTTCCAGTGTATTAATATGTGATACTGTGTCTATGTCTTCCCTACCTTCCAGATTTTCCATAGTCTTTAAAATAAGGAAATAGTTTCCTAATATTATATTATGTGCCATATCACAGGTTATAGCCACAGGATATGACAACTTTCCTTGAACTGTTTGGATTTATACATGTGTAATGGGCTATGCTTTGATATTACCATGAGTAAATATTAATCTCTCGTTTTGGTGTTACTAACATTGTGCTTGCATAACGGTGGATCCGTGACAAGATTAATCATGATGTCAAATTCTATCAGGGTGTGAGCTTCTCTTCTAGCTGGAAATATAATACACTTCACCAGCTTACTTGTAACACAAAGGCATAATGCTGATTCAGTTATTCTTGTCTTATTTTTGCCTTACTTATTAACAGCAAATTTGCTTTAGCATGCGTTTCAGTTTTCTTATGTCTACTGCTGCTGTTCTTTGTAGTATTGTTTGCATATAACTTAGCAATGTGACCCTTTCGCCAGACTTTAAAACAAGTCAATCCATTACTTTCTAATTTTTGTTTTACAGAAGTCGGCACATATCTTAGCTTACTAAAGTCTATTGACGCCTCCTTACATTTCTCTAGTTACATCTGACTGATACCAGAAGGCATCTACTATTTACAATTTATATTTACATTAATAATTCTAAAACCATTTTGCATATAAAGTATTGACAATCTTTAATGTTACATGGTGGACAACTTAACTGCAGTAATACGTAGCCTTTGTGTAGCGCAGGTACAGAAATGTTAATTGCTCATATAATATATATTTATATTGTCAAAATGTAATATATTTTTACATACCTCAACAACCAAGTAGCACAGGCAGAATGCTTAGCTTCATCTGAAATCCCACAGACGGATAAACAAAATATGATTGAGACTGTGTGCAACTTGAGTGGTTGCTGTGATAGTATCATTTGTTTAAAACTATTGCAACAATAATAGTTACTGCACTTACTGCAACATATAAAATCCAGTTAAAGACATGAAACATAAAGACTGCTATGATATAAAAATATTTATTGCTGCAAAGTTTCCCATTTCCCCTTTTATAATAACCCTTATGCTTCCAGAGATAGGACTACTTGTTTGAAATTTGAGGACATAATTTGATTTTATCAAAAACCCTAAACGCCAAGCATTGTATGTTTCAGTACAAACTTCCAGAGCTCCATTAGAGGGAATGAGTTAATGCAGCTTTAGGCTTAGAATGAGGCAGTTACAATTAAATAACATTTCATTAACTAGCATGGGCTTTACTAACATTATTACCTTAGCAGAGATCTTGAGATCATTTTGCATTACCCATTTTCTTAAATTATTTGTCATAACTCATTTTAACCAGTGCACTGCTAAACATTTTAACATTTTCAATTTTCTGCTCTGTGAGGTTCTGGCACAGATGCAAAATGTTTGCCAGTATTAAAAATCCTGTTGTAAAATATTATTGCTTGTTCTTCAGAAGTTATTCCAACTCTAGCTGTGTAATTGTCCATATAGTCAGTACTTTCTATTTCTATATACTCTTTCACTTTATCTTATGTTTGTTAGGCTAACAGGATTTTTGCCTTGTTTACTCAGTCTCACTTTTCTTTGATGGCATAGCACTCAAACATGTCCATCCTTATTGATGAGCTTATATCTGTATGAGGACCATTCTTGGTACTAGCAGCTACACTGGCCAGCACAAACAGCTGTTGCTTTAACTTCCAGTTCCTCTGTGTCTTACACTGAACCAGCATCTTTATTAAGCCTTCCATAATTAGGCCAATCGAGAAACAGCAGTAGAAAAATATTGTTGATAGTCAAACAATACCAACAGCAGAAATGTCCCAGGGAAGCACTGGTCACAGTTCCATAGGGAAATAGTACCCAGCTAGCACACTAGAAATTCTGTTTTTGCTCACAGTGGTAACATGAGGAGGAGCATAGAATCCTTTGGTACCAATCCCAATGCAACCTCTTATATTTATGCCTGGAACTATGGACCTGCACTTTCCTAGTACCTCTGCAACCGTCTTTGTAAAATTGATCCTGAGATAATTTATTTTTTTATTTTATTTATTTAACATTTGTTTACCAGGAGAGTCTGACTTGGAAAGAGACAATTTTCAGTGGAGGCCCAGGGAGAAATGCTCCAGACGCATGTCTTTGTAACATTGAAGGAAAGCAGGGCACCCAGAAGAATCCCACACGAATGCAGGGAGGACATGCAGACTCCACACAGAAGGCGCCCCAGCCAAAAATTGAATCAGAGAGCCTCTTCCTGTGAGGTGACAACATTAACTGTTGTACCATGCAGAGATTGTTGCATGTTATCTCACAACTACCTATTTCTCAAGCAATCTGATACAGTATGTGAGAGATGTATTTATGCACTGTCTCTGAAGACAAGACTAAAACATACAGCCACTACAAATACTAAACAGGTTGTCAAAAGCAAACAATATTATACAATATCTGCTGCACATACTGTATTCCAAGCACAAAGATCTGCATATGCTGATATTCGTATAAGTAGTCTACCCCAACCAAAATCTCAAAGGAATCCCAGATGCAGAAACTACAATAATTACCTTCAGGAACCTCAAACACACTACCAAAGCAACAACTACCACAACAGACTTTACGCACGGTGTTTCTATGCATAACACCATAAGCCTTACTACGACACAATCCAATGTTTTTATCAAAGAAAACTCCATTGTAAGGTATACCAGCATCCCATTTAGTAGGCTGATTAAGAAGATGCTTACAGTCACCTACCTATCAGGGACCAGGAACTCCCTGATCATCCATCTAATCAGGTCATTGAACCACAAGTACCGGTATGACTCAATTAGAATCCAAGTACAGTAAATGACGCAAGAAATGCTTGTCTAGACTATATGAAGAGAGACATGTTGAAGATCTTGGACTATGTGTCCCAGACTGGTATAAGTCAAGCATTGACCAACATTCTGCCTTCTCCAAGCATAATGCCACTATACAAAAAATTGATCTTAATAATTGGCTTAGTTTTTAGCGGTGGTGAAAAAGGGTACAATATTTGTTAGCCTGGGAGGATATGCTTGACAGACCATAATGCTTTGTCAAGGATTGTCTTTCCTGTCCCCTGTAGATTTTTGAATGTTGGATAGACCTTTTCCACCTTATAGTACCTGTTTTTGGCATTGCCAAACTGACAAACCATCCATCATCGCTAAATCAACCCAGAATTATCTAAAGGTGATACTGCTCAATTCCATGTGTCTAAACAAAAACTCACTGAAAGCTCTCCTAAACCTAGAGAATGTAGATTTCTGTGTAGTTAGTGAGACATGGTTTAAAGCTGGGGAGAGCTCACCAGCAGTACAATTTATAATGACTTCCACACATTTAACACAGCTACTGCTCAGAAAGAGACAAAGGTTCAAAGTTTCTCAATTTACATGAAGTCAATTACCCTCTGAGCTGGTCAAGCAGTTTGACACACTTAAGCTCCTCCACATACAACTCATCATAATCAAAGTACCTTACCATATCTCTGTGAACTCTAGGTCTTCCTATATGTCTCAAAAATCCATATTACTTTCTTAAATGAACTTTAGTCACTTTCCATTCAACCCACCAGTATACTGATGAGTAACTTCAACTATTCCCACTACAAACTGGGAATCATACACAACCTCGGACTTGCTTACACAAAGATTCCTGGACTTTGCTAGCATGAATGCCTTGGACCAGCTAGTCTATACACCCAGTCATAATATCCTAGACATAATTCTTGCCGTACCTCTCAAGTGTCCAGATTTTTACAGAATGTCCAGAGTTTTGCCTCATATTTTCAGTCTGTTCCTCATAAAATTTGTGAATTTGTGGCAAATAATTTAAGACTGAAATCATTAAAAAGTGATAGAGGTTTGAGTTTCAGACGTCATATCCTTCGGAAAATGTATAGTAACATAAAAGTTTTTATTCAAGCCACTTTCTAAGATTATAAGAGCAGTATTTAAAATTCATCCTTATTTTTGGGCCCTTGTCCCCTCAGTTATTTTTGGCTTTGTCCAGATTTCTTGAGCCAAGAGGCTGAGAGGTGCGATCCTTACTAACACGAGGGAACGTTGCATAACCACATGTATAATGTCCTCACAGGTCAAGTCAGACCATAAAGCGTTCTTCTAAATGAAAATAAAACCTGATACACCAGGTAACTTTGGAATTTTTAGGAATTATTACAAGACAAAATTCCTACTTTTAAGTCACACCTTGTCAAAATTTCAAGCCCTTTCAAACCTATGGAAAATTGCTGAGTATACTGAGTCATTCACACAAACCTTTTACAATCATGTACACAGCTGCAGAGAGGAAGTGGTACCCGGACAAAATGAAATGAAGATTCAAAAAACAAGCCACACTGGTGAAGTCCCAACATCAATGTGTTGTATAGGAGCAGGAAAAAATCATGGGAATATGAACTGCAATGCCCAGCAAGGTAAGAATGTCTACATGAATCTAAAGAATCAAGGGAATAATTAAGTCTACCAAAACCAAGTTTGAGGAAAAAGTAGTCATCCATGTTAAAAACACCCACAAGGCATTCTTTAGCTATGTTTGAAACCTCTAAGGCAGTACGAGACAATGTGCTGAACTAATTAAAAATGGTGAGACGTACACTGAACTGAAGGATATAGCAAATACACTGGCCAATAAATTCAGCTCCAACATTACCCTGGTTTCTCCTCCTGTCTCATCTCTAAAAATACCCCAAACCATAGCTTCCCATCTATTACTAGGGAACAGGTCTTCAGTGCATTCTCCTAAGAGAAAAACACTGCATCAACAGGATCTGACAATAGCACGAAACATAACCTATCAGGGTTACTATAACCACTATTCAGTCATAGCCTCCAAAGAGTCTTCATGACAAGTGAATGGAGGACAGAATCTTTTAACCTTCTGCAAGAGTATGAGCCATCCATAGACCCAGAAACTACTGACACATAAGCCTGAATAGTCTCATATGTATGGCCATGGCAAAAATAATCTAGAACATGATAAACAATGACCAACAAAACTTTTGGACATTGGATCCAACCCAGTTTGTTTTTTCTTGTCAAGAGTAGGTCATTCCTCCTCAGTCTGGTGGACTTCTTCAAGAAGGTCACCAAAGAAGTGGAACAGGGCAAAATGGTTATACTGCCTACCTCAACCTGGCCAACACATTCAGCATAATACTTAATTCAGGCATTGTAGACAAGCCTGTGATGAAAGCTGACTACAACCGCCTACATGAGGTTATCAGCAGCTTTACACCACTGCTCTCCTCAGATGATGCAGACAACTATGCTGAACAGTACGTCAGTGCAATATACAAGCACCTGTACAACTGCATGGACTCAGCCATACCCAGCAGAACTAAAACCTGCTCCTCAAGGAAACACAAACCTGTCTGGTGGATAACTTCTATCAACAGGCTTTACAACAAAAGGAAGAAACTGTTGTCCAAGGGTAAAAAAGAACAAATTCCATATCAGAAAAACTCCCTCCTCTGCTTCAACAAGCAAATTAGACCACTAGTGAAAACCTGCAAAGCCAATTATGAGTTGAAACTAGCCACCAAAACAAAGGGAAACCATAAGTCCTTCTTCAGTTATGTTAGGAACCTCCATGGCAAAGCCCAAGTTTGTTCTGAAGTAGTACTTAATGGTACCACTTATGTTGATCCTGCTGACGTAGCCAACCTGCTAGCTGATAGGTTCAGTGCAAACTTCACCACCTTATTGCCCCTCAAAGGCCCATTTGATATCCCTGATACTTGTCTCATACCTCACATCTTCATAGATCAACTGTTAAAGGCCCTATCTAAGGCAAAGAACACAGTCTCCCTGGGACCTGATAGTAACCCAAGCTGTATTCTGAACCATCCCCAGCAAGAACTAGCTTTGCCATTAAGCACCCTATTCAACCACGGCCTAATTGCAGGCTTCATTCCAGCAGAGTGGAGAACCACCATTGTCATCCCCTTGCACAAAGGTGATGCCACTACTGACCCGGAAACTATCGCCCCATTGGCTTGACAAGTCTGATCTGTAAAGCCATGGAGTGTATTATTATGGCTCTCATAAACAAGGACATAGGCAATCTCCAAGCACTTGACCCCACCCAATTTGGATTTGTCAGGGGCAGATCTTGCCTACTGAACCTAGTTGACTTCTTTGAGACTGTCACCAAGGCCCTGGATGAGGGGAAAGTCAGTACATACAGCTTACCTTGACCTGGCCAAGGTCTTTGACACAATCCCTCACTCTGGCATCATCGAAAAGCTAACACAACTTGGTGTTAACCCTTATCTATCAGATGGGTGGCCAACTGGCTCAGATATATGACCCACAAGATCAAAATAGGTACTGCCACTTCCGACAGCAGACCTGTCACTAGTGGTGTTCCCCAGGGATCTGTCCTGGTACCCCTACTGTTTAGCATCTACTTCTCAGAGGTCCAGGCAAAGACAAAGGGCATGTGGTTGACCAAGTTTGTAGATGACTGTAAGTTGTGTACTGTCATCGACTCCCCACATGATGTTAACATACTGCAAGAAGGTCTCACAGCTACAAATAACTGGTGCCAGTGTCATGGCCTTAATTTAAATGCAAATAAATGTATTATACCATTCAGCAAAAACACAGCTCCTGCTGATTACCACATCAACGACAACTCCCTAAGCACACAATCTGTGGTAAGAGACCTGGGTACTCAGGTTGACAACAATCTCACATTCAACCATCATGTGGCAGTGGTGGTCAGAAAAGCCTTTTACTTGGTTCATCTCATAAGTAAAAGGATTGCATCCAGAAAGAGGCAGGTTATTACTTCTCTGCACTCCTCCCTTATTAGACCTATAATTGAGCATAATGCCCCATTTGGTATGTACATCACCAAACACCTGCACCAACTGGAAAGGCCACATAAATACCTCACAAAGAGAATGCATGGCCTCCAACACCTGTCCTATGCAGACAGGCTTAAATCACTATCACTCTACTAGGTATCATACAGATTGCTCGGAGGTGATTTATGTCTTACCTACGAGGCAATATCATACCCTGCCCTACTAGAGATGCTCCATATCCGTAGGTCGAACTCCTCGTGCATTACCCACTCGATAGGCCTAAACTAATATGTGACATCAACAAAACCTGCTGGAGAGACAGTTTTGTCTCACAGAGGTTGCCCCATCTCTGGAATAGACTTCCCATACATGTCAAACAGAGTACCTCGCTGACCCTCTTCAAGCGCGACCTTGATGAGTGGATGGGAAACCACAAATTTGTCCCAGGGGTTCCACCTTTGTCCCTCACTGACAGGGGTGATAGGTGCTGACTGAAGTTTCTTTTTTGGGGATACACTCTTGGCTAGGCTTGTAAGGACCCCAGGCCATTAGCCTAGTAACCTCCTATGATCCTATGAAATCCCCATGTCATCACTGGCTAAACAGTTGGTTCACAGATAGGACACAAGATACCACGATAGGTGAGTCCATCTCCACAAAAAGGCCAGTCACTAGTGGAGTCACCAGGGCTCAGTCATATGGTTGCTCCTTTTTGGTATCTACCTGTCTGAAGTCATGGCCATCATAAAAATCCTTTGACTGACCAAGTTCACAGACAATTGCAAATTTTGTGCAATCATAAATTCTCCCAAAGACACAAACGTCTTCCAAGAAGGCCTGAATCAGAATAGTAATTAGTACCAAAGTCACTCCATGCCAAAATAATACATAATAGTATCTTTTAGAAAGACAAACAGCCCAGGAAGTTACTGCATTGATAATACAATGCTAAGAACTGACCCTGTAACCAGGTATTTGGAAAATGCATATAGATAATGACTTAGCTTTTGATCATCATGTGTATACTATAGTAAGGAAATCATCCTACATTGTACAACTTATAAGCAAGAGAATAACTTCTAGGTCCAAATATGTCATTGTTCCATTGCACTTAACACTCATTAGACTAATCATTGTATACAATGCCCCCTTTGGTATGCACCTGACCAGGAATATGCAACAAATGAAACATCCATAGTGGTTCTCACAAAAAGTATACATGGGGTAGACAACATGTTCTATACAGACTGCCTCAAAACCCTATCCATGTACTCTGTATCCTACAGACTGCTGTGAGAAGATTGATGGCTGGTCCTCAAAGCATACTCTGATCCAGTCTTTATTGACTTGTTGCACATCCTCAAAAGAAATGGCATTAGAAACACCTGATATAGGGACCCAAATGTCATCTACAACATAAATAAGACATGTTGGAGGGACATGTATGTGTCTCAGAGACAAACCCTTCTTTGGAACCGGCTTCCAAACCATGTGAAACAGAGTTCCTTCTTGCACTTATTCAAGCACAACTTGGATCAGTGGATGGGGAATGATACATTTATCTCTGACCTTTCACCTATGTCCCAATTAGAAAGAGGAAGCTTGCAAATGTTTGATCATCCATACCCATGCAATACCTTCAATAAAAATGAGTGGTATCAAAACCTGTTACCTATATGTAATGCACTTGATCACAGAGTTGTTATGGGGAATGGTATATGGTGAGGCTGTGGCCAGTTGCCTGGATTCTACACCACTAAATATTCCAAAATTATTAAAGGCAACATCTATAAAACAAATGTTTTATTTTGTTCATCCACAAAGGAAATGAAAATTTAAGCTCACTTGGCATAAAAAAAAATAAAACCAGTACTTTCAAGGTTTTGTTCAGTAAATATACACATTTATTTAACCCTTTGAACTATGAACTTAAAAAAAATAAGCAAAGTTGCATGTCATTCCTAAAATATGTTTCCTGCTCTACTGAGGTGTCATACTTCATGCTTCCTAGGTCTTGAGGCAAACTCATGCTAACATACTTGAGAACCTCAAAAAGCGAATCTAACTTCCTTTATTGCTGCATATAGTATTTGCTCATATGATTTATTACAGAAACTGAATAAATGCAAGTAGTAAATATTGCATGACTGTGAGTAAAATCAGTTAGTTGTGAAGCACTGTGGCTTTGTATTACTTGTGAGTTGAAGAAAGCTGTTGGGGAATTTCTCAAATGTAAGAAAATGTTCCCAATATATGCAAATTATGGAAAAGTGGAATGCTTAAAAAGTGAAACTGTAACTGTTATAATATGCATGTATGAAAAAAAATTGTGACACAAAACATTAGAGGTGAAATAATGTTCTGATGATAAGTTTTGCATTAACTCTTTGAAAAAAGTGTGCTGGACAATTCAGAAGTGTGCACATTAGAAAATGATGATTGCCCTGTGATATGAATTACAGCCCAAACAGTATGTGCAATGTTAAAAAGAATATTGCTTACACAAACTATTTTTAATTCTCAATTTGTGAAAAGTTCGCTATTTAAAAAATGAAAATTACCGCTAAATGTGTTCTGAAGTACACTGATTTTGTAAAAAAATGCATTCAGCTGATAGCTCTATGTGTATAAGCCTTGTTTGTGAAGCCACTCACGAATCGTGGAACTTTGCACAGCACTGTATTAAGTCTTGTCTAAACCTGGTAATGCTTGGTTAACAGTAAGAAATCTGAGGAAAAGTGCATGCGAAGCATAAATAAAAAGCATTTCTTCAAGACTAGTGAACTATTAATGCTGAAGAACTGTTATGCCTATCAGAAAAATCCCTTTGCCAGACAGAGACTTGCTCCAGCAGTAAAAGTGAATCTGCAGAGCAGCCAAACAACAGCTTGGAAAAGAAAATTCTTAACTGTCATTATGTCAGAGATGTCCGTAAAAAATGGCATGCTATTCTAAAACTATGGTAGCATGGTGTGAAACTAGACATTATGAAAGGTGCTGCCTCTAAGATAGTAAAGTCTCTGAGGGGAGACAGTTCTTTGTGGTACAATGCATGAAAGTTATATGCAACCATACTAAAACTGATTATGAATTATCTGTATTGGAAAAATGAAAGGCAAGAATATTAATAAATAATAAAATATTGTGATCATGGAAGGAGAACATACGTTAAGCTCTGCTGAGATACACCAGCACATGCTGACAAAAGAAAGCAATGTTGGCCAACTAAGCCTGGTCACAAGCAGTTGTGTGCTGCAGCAGAATGAGAATACAAAATATTATATATGGTCGCCAACAGCAAATGGATTTTTTTGCAGTCTAATCGTTCAGCTATGCAACATGAAATATTACCTGAGGGTTTAAGTTTACTAAGAAAGTGTGATCAAATAACATAGAAATAATATTGAAGAACAGGAGCTAGTTTCTAGACTACAGACTCTAGTTAACAAACTTTTAGAAAAAGCAATGGAAAGCATTTCGAGAAATGTGCTTGGCTAACCAAAACAAGAACAAATGAAAGACAACAAGGCTTTGTCTCTGAAAATTTTACAACTCATCAAACTGAATTTAAGACATTAACAGACAACATAAAGAGGCCAAAGCAGACATGTATTGTCTTTAAGCAGAGAGAATCAATAACAAACTGGAACTGCTGGTTCTTGCAAATGAAAATAAAATGGCAGAATTTTAAAAGGTTGTTAAGCTGACTTTGACCAGCAAAACAGAAAGTGAAAATAAAATGGGTAAAGAAATTAGACGTTATCTGAGTTTTCTATATGAGCTAATGAATCATAAGAATAAACCTAAAATTTCTTAGTGAAGTTACACCACAAGCAATAAAAAAGAACCAAGTGTCTCGATGTCAAAAAAAAAAATTTTTAAATTAAAAAAAAAATGAGTTTCAGATGCAGACTGACTTTGTGCACCAACAGAGTAAGAAGGGAGGTATCAATCAGGAGTTACAAAATGTTAACAGTGTTGTGCTTAAACTAAATCTAAAAATAAAGTATCAGAATATGCAAGCTAGGAGCAAGTTACTAAAGACTCCAAGGCAGTGAAAGTAAAGTTAAAAACTATCTATAATCTCTCACTGATAATAATGATGTGTGATAGCATATGTAATAAAAGAAATCTGAAAGTGTCAAATAAAGCAAATAGTTATTACTTACTTGAAAGGGGCTAAAGAGGCTATATAAAAATACAGAGATGCAATATAGTGACTTATATTCACTTAATAAGCATATCCAAGAGGGAAAATGTAGAAAGAATGAAAGCCTTGTTTTTATGTTGCAGGAAGAAAAGAGAAAGTTGCATTGCAGGATGGATCAACAGTATGATGCTATTTTTGAGCTAACCTCTAAATATAAACATTTGGAAGCTGAGCTGACCTTTAAGTTTAATCGTGAGGATCAAAAAATCCAGAGCAAAATGGTAAAATACAATATCTGTAAACTCTTGTTTCTCATACAGGAACTTCATACTGCTGTAAAAAGCCTGCAAAAGGAAAATAATTCACTAATATAGAAGGAAGACATACTAAATGTTGAACTTAAATCAAAATAAAATTAAGTGCAAGAATCCTGTCCAAAAAACAAGTATGTATAATTCCCCAATATATTAAAATCCTTTTCGGAGGACATACACACCCTAATCCTGGTTACATCTATCACAATGAACACAAAGGATAATTCTCTCTGACACTCTTTTATAACCCAACAATGGCCAGTCCCCAACCCTGGTGATCTAATTTTTGTTGCAATGTTAGAAGCATAAGAAATAAAACTATAACTGAAACTTGGCTTAAATCCATCATAAAACTCAGAAGTTAAATCTCCTGGCTATAATATAATTCGTAATGACTATATAAAGAGGAAATTTGGTGGTGTTGCTTTATTACTTTCCACTACTTACTACATTTTCACTTATAACAAACCAATACCAAAATTTATTTATTTTTTTTTTATTTTATTTAACATTTGTTGACCGGGAATGTCCGACTAGGTTCCACAGAGCCTGTTTTCAGCGGAGGCCCGGGGAGAAATGCTCCAGATGCATGTCTCTGGAATGTGGGAGGAAACCGGAGTACCCGGAGGAAACCCACGCGAACACAGGGAGAACATGCAAACTCCACACAGAAGGCACCCCAGCCGAGAATCGAACCGGAGAACCTCTTGCTGTGAGGTGACAACGTTAACCGCTGCACCACTGTGCCACCCAAATTCAGTTCAGCAGAGCTTCTTATTGCTTTCCTCAAAATAAAAAATTACAAACAAATATGTATTACCATCCTTTACATCCCTCCTGGCGACAATATAGCTGTACTGGAAGATATCCTACACTGGATATCTATAACATTTCCATAAGAAAAATACTACTAGTTGATGTGAATGCCAATTGGTTAGATATAAACTCTAAGTCCCCTATATCTAGCATGAACGTATATGGTTTCAAACAACTAATTAATAGCACCACACATTCTAGCAAGACATCAAATTCCCTATTATACTATATCCTAGTATTAGACCCTAGCAAATACTCCACCACAGGTACAATGTCAGACTGTGTTAGTGTTCACCTCCCATTCAATATGACCAGACATTTCACAAATCCAGTTAAACAGCATATTTATAAAATAACACGCAGTCTTTCCAAATTTAACCCATAAATGTTCATTACTACACTATCATCTATTAAGTAGAACTTTCTAAAAATCCTTTCCATAGATAATGCTGTAAATTAATTTAATATAACTTTTCTAAATATCCTAAATAGCCTTGCACCTCTTAGAAGGGAGAGACTAAAAAAAAATATGCAATCTGGCTATCCAAAAAGAGTCAAATGCTAATGTAGGATAGAAAAAATGCATGGAAAGAATGGCCGAAATATACACCTCAGTATCTTGAAAACTCCAGAATGCTTTGCAATTGTAAAAAAGAAAAAAAAGAAAAAGAAAAGAAAAAAGCAAATAAATGAAGACAAAAACTATACTATAATAACTTTCTGAATAATACTAAACACAGACCTAAAATGTTTTGGATATCCATTAACGAAATCATACATCCTGGCCAAAACTCATCAGTTAAAACTGCAATACAGTTCAACTCTTATTTTAAAGATAGTATAGCATGTCTAACCAAGGATTCCTCAACATCTATTCCCAACTATGTCCAACAGCCACGTATCATCACATCCTCTTTCACCTTCAAACCTTTGCCCATATCCCTTATAAAACTACTCTTAAGCAAACTTAAACTGTGCTGTTCTAAAGCTGATGACCTTCCAAGTGAGTACCTAAAAATAGCAGCCAATAACATTGTCTATCCTGTCTTAATCCTTATAAATAGGACAGCCCAGGAATCCCACATTCCTTCTCTATGGAAAATGTCACACACTATCCCTCTGCAAAAGGAGGAAATTCAACAGACATTAATAACTTTAGACCTATAGCAATCTTATCTCCTCTCAACAAAATATTTGAAACATGTATTCAAAAATAATTGCTAGACTATTTCCTGCAGGAAGAACTTCTATTCCCTACACAACATGGCTTCTGTCCTTCCCATAGTACTAGTGATGTCCTTCTAACCTATATAGATACTGTCAATAAAGCTAGAGGTAATGGCAAATGAGTGTCCTCCTTATTTCTAGTTTTTCTAAAGTCTTTGACATAGTTTGTAACAGCAAACTTCTACTTCAAATGTCCTCACTAGGTCTATTTCAGCCCACCCTTCAGTGGTTCAAAAGCTACCTGTCTAATAGGTATCAGTCAGTAAAATGGCTCTCCGTGCTCTCTCCTTATCTCCCAGTCACCACTGGTATACTACAAGGCTGTATCCTTGGTCCCCTCTTCTTTAACATTTTCACCAACACCCTCTATACAGCCACACAACAGGATACCCTAATACAATATGCAGAGGATTTCTCTCTCATTTGCATATCTGACAACATGGTACATCTTCTAAAAATTACTCAGGAAGCTTTAACAGCCACTGAAACATAACTTTGTAAATGAAAACTCATGCTTGACCCTAAAAAGACCAGACTATTGAATTTTCCCCAAATCCATCTTTCATGAAAAAACTAAATTTAAGGTCCCCTCTCTTGATAATACAACCATTGAAGTCACTTTTAATGGCAACTTATTAGGGGTAATAGTGGATAATAATCTTATATTCAACCTGCATATACAAAATTGTATAAGAAAAACTCATCAGAAACTAGGGATGCTTTACAGAGCCAAAAACATTCTCATCAGTGCAATTAAAACTACACTTGCCACTACTTATCACCTCCCCACACTCATTTATGGTGCTCCCGTCCTCACTGCCCTCCAGGCTTCACAAAAATTAAAACTTGAACAATGATATAAAAAAATGTGCTAAATTTACAGCAAATACCCCTTTTAGAACCCACCACTGTATAGCACTAAAAAGCCAAAACTGGTTAGAACTGCCTCACCAACTAATATATACACAGCTTCTTTCCACCTATAATATTATCCAGCATCCATCTGCCTGTCCAGCACTAAAAAACATTCTACACAACTATGTTCCCAGTCGGTCATTACAATCCAGTGACCAAGCACTCCTGTCTGTCTATATACCTATCAAATCTGCTGGGCATTGTCTGTACTTGTAAAAGACTGCTATGGGCTGGAACTCCATACCTGTGTACATTAGGTCAGTACCCTCCCTTCTATCTTTTGAAATAACTCTAAAAGACTTCCTATCGAAAATCTGTGTCTGTTCTTGCTCAAAATCAGGATAAACTATATCCCTAAGTGTGAACAAGTACCTTATCATTCCTTATAACTCCTTACTCTTACTTATTCACTAATTTCCTTGCTTCTACAAAATTCTCCTCTCTGGCTTTCTCTCTAAATATACCATAAGCCTGTTTTTCCCTCCCTTCATATTGCAATTCCTGCTTGTATTAGACTAACTTACCTTTAATTTCTCTTTAAGCTGTTAAAAATTTCTCTAAATATTAAGTCATTTTCATATAACTTGTAGCAAATCTTAACCAATGTTTTTATATTATGTCTAATTTGTTATAACTATTTACACTCCAGAAGTTTTTGTTTTATTTTTGAAGACTGTAAAATTATTGTTCTTAAAATGTCATGTAATAATTTGGAGCTTTCCTCCCCAGGCCATCATTGAAAATATGCTTCTACCCAGTCAGACTTTTCCAGTAATCAAATGTCAATACATAAATAAATAAATAAATAAAATGTCGACTCTTAAATATATGACTAATATAGAAAACAGTACAGACTTTTAGCGTCTGAAACCCCTGTAAAGCATGGAAAGGACTACATTGCAGGACAGACAGACACACCTGGTTAGAAGAAATAGTTGCAAACTATGTAGATGCTGAAAGTTCAAGTAGTAGTGCACTGAGTGCCTCAGATATACACATTGTGTAGAGTCCAGCCATGGACTCTAAACAAACATACTCACAACTCAGGTTTAATGTAACAGAAAGATCAGTAATAGACTCAGAATGTTTGCCAACACAAACTATAACGTGATTTAAACAAAGGAAACTAACAATACATTAAAATGTGAAATCTTTAGAAATTCTGCATCACATAGTTCATAGGTAAGTGTTAGGCTAGTTGCCCTTATGGACCGTTTTAAGCCTAATCAATTTCTCTTTTAATTTTTGAAATCAAACCCCGCATATTTGGACAATGAGATAAACATGTTCAACATTTTAACAACCTCCAACCCAGAAAGACTACTTTTAAAGGAACACCCACATTTGAACCACTTAATCTGTAATCAAACAATCTACCACTGAGCTATATCCTATATAGTATCCCATTAAAAATGTGAACACAATTCACAACCTTATGGCACCTTGAGAGATTATGCTGTTGGTGGTTCTCTTGATGAGAAAGAATAAATACAACAGCAGGACACAAGGGCCTCCTATACAGCAGATGTTGACTGATTTAAACTCTTTGTAAAAAGTTTTTATGATGCAAGTAGATAAGGGCACATAATTCATGCCATATTGTGTAAAACATTAACAACAGAAAAGAAACTGAATCCAGTGCTCTGAATTTATGAATGGAAGCACTGACCAAAAATGGTATCCATAGAGAGAGAGAGAGAGAGAGAGAGAGGTTTTTGGAAAAGAGAATGTTGTATAAAATAAAGAGATTGAGATGCTACAACTGATACTAGGTTGGGGATGTTACCAGACAGTGTTCAGACTGGGAGAACATATTGAAAAAGAACAGTGGCAGCTGGTGACTTCAAATCAAAGGGGGGGCTGAAGGAGACAGCTGAATGGGTGGGGTCAATGGAAATGAATGTGGCCAACTAGAAAGGGGAGGAGCTATGCTAAAAACCACAAAAAACTGTAACTTTAATTAAATACGCTGCCCTGTGTGCCAAACCATCATTATGAGAGTCCAATCAGGAAAAAAGAAAAGTGTAGAAGAAAAAAAATATTTCAATCAATTGGCTGCATGGCAGCTTGCTTAATATCTAGATGGAAACAAAAAGGTTGTGAGGCATGAAAAAACAAATTACTTTTTAAATACATTACTGGAATGCTAGTCAAAATCAAGTATAAGAAAAACAAGCAGCACTCAACTCAAACCACTTCTCCTTGCACTCCAGTTCTAATTATAATTTATATTCAGCTTTATTAAAGTACCAAGTAACATGCTGAAAGTAGCAATCTCTGTGACAGCCCCACTTGTAAAAATGTTTCTTATCCAAAAAAGACCTGCTGCCTGACAACAACTATCTACTTGTTTCATGGGAAAAACATGAGCAAAGTAAAAAATGAAAAGCAAACAGGAAACAAGCTCAACATACATTGCTTAAAGGATTACTGCACAGGATATGGACCACACATGATAGACTGGCATTCTGTTTAGTTTGCAGGTAAAGCATGTAATGAACTCTTAAAATAATGTAATCCTGTCCTTTATTACATATACATTTACATTTCAATTACATATACATATACATTTCAATACCCAAGGCTTATATGTTATCTAGTTATGTAAGTATTCTCTGCATGGCAACAAAAGAAAGGCTTTCAATATTGGCAATTTGTTAACAGTATGCTTATTAAAACTTATTGCATCTTACAATCTCAGACAAGCTTACCAGATTGTTGTTAAAGCATTGCTACTTAAACACAGAGCAACAGTCACTTTCTGAATAATAATAAGCATAAATCAACAGTATAAAAATATGACAGAAACCAGAGCATTCTGCAAAATCAAGGACAGATGAAAAGTTATTGTAGTACTTGTGTCTACCTTGAATGGGGAGAATAGTCTGCACATTTACACTGCATAACTGCTCCTTGCCTTGCTTGGACACATCCAGAGTCACTACATGGGGGGTGCAACAAGTATGTCACAATTCGAAATGTCTCTGGCTGACTGTAATGGCCCTGATACATTTGTCATACCTCTCAACCTCAGAGCAAGAAATCTGGACAAAGCCATACATAGAAGTGGGACAAAGGCCCAAAAATAAGGACAATTTTTAAATATTGCTCTTATAAATTTAGAAAGATAATAGAATAGTAGGTATTGCATTAGTATGAATTTTCTAAAGGGTATGACATCTGAAACTGAAATGTATGTCATTATTTTCTAACTTCAGTCTTTAATGATTTGTCACTAATTTGCCAAAAAAACACAATTTTATGAAAAATGGACCAAAAATGTGATTCAAAAATATAAAATAGCCACACAATACAGCTGGGAACCTGTCAAAGAAGGGGCACTTTTTAATATTAGTACTGCTAATTTGAGCAGCTGACAAAATAAAAGAATCTACATGCATTTCTGAAATTAAAAGCAATCTATAACTGATTATTACAGTTATTTATTAATTGTAAGCCCTCCATGTTTTCTTCCAAAATTGCCATTTTGCAGAGGGATTATTAGGGGAAGAGCAACATTTTGAACCAAAATCTGGGACAGTTGAGAGGTTTGGATATTTCTAATTCTATAAAGCAATTTATTTGCATGTACCTCTCAACCTGTTAATGCAGGAAATCTGGACAAGGCCAAATATATGGGGGGGAGCATATAAACAGTACTAAAAATTGCTCTTGTATAAACTGAGACAGTTGATAGAATAACAGGCCTTGCTTTAGTATGCATTTTTCTGAAGGTTATGAAGTCTGAAACTCAGTGTCTGTCATTATGTAGTGAATTCATTCCTAAATGATTTGACAGAAAACCACAAATTTTATGAGGAACGAACCAAAAATAAGAAGCAAAAATCTCTTCATTCTGCAAAAATCTGGACAGTTGAAAGGTATAGTTCAGCCAGGGCTGTCTGAGTTTGCTGCCCTTCCCCCCCCCTCACAAAATCATGGTCGAATGGATCTTCCCCCCTACAGCCATTCCAATGAACCATTACTTGGCTATTTCACCCCATTTACCATAAACACTAACCGGGAAAAGCCGTAAAACAAAAGCCATAAACACTAATGTGCATACTGCTTTACTTCTGCGATTATTTGGATTTCATTTGAAAGATATATTTTACATTTTACAGCACAAACACTAATATATATCATATCTGCTAAACAAAGCAATGCAGTCTCACAATGAAAACAGACTTAGCATTAAAACTTCTCTGCCCTTGAAAACTCACATTCACTGAAACAGCATTGAAACCCACATTCAAAGAAAATACATTTTGCCAGTGGCAGATTAACTTTGGGTTTGGGCTGTTTTCAAATCACAGGCCCCTTGCACACGAAACATACACATGCTCTTTCATACACCTTCCTGATTGTATTAAATTATATTCCTTGTACAATACAGTACAGTTTTAGAGGGTGTTTTAAATTTGTTTTAAAATTTTTCCAGTAAACAATGAAACAAAATGCGTGCACTAGAAATGACAAAACTGCCAAATTCAGAACATTTCCATCATAAAAGTCTACTCAAGCTTCTACAGTCCACCAGTATCAGTACATATGCACAATCTCTGAAAAAGTAAAAGTCATCTAAATAATTCCATATTAAAGAGATCTGTAACTAATGAAGAGGTTGCTGCTAGAAAACAACTTTGTATTTCATTGTTTCATCTACAAATAAAGTGTCTGTTACCCTTGAGGAATAAATTACCTATCTTACACTAAAAAAATGATAAGCTAGCAATATTGCAACAGGGAATGGATGTCAAACTGAAAACAGGTTCATAGTTACTAGGTATCTTCACCAAAAAGGAGTGCAGCATCCACCCCCTTTACACAGTACAGTATCAGCAATGCATCTATCGACTGTGGGAGTAGAACCCACAGCTTTCTGCATCAAATGCAAATATACTACCTGTTGTGCTATTAACAAAGCAAGCAGACTCAGCATAAGCAGCACTAAATTTCTGCTCCCCTGTAGCTCTCAGCTCCTTGTAAAATCTACTCACTCAGCTGTATCTCTGAACTTTGCAGCACAAAGAAATCTGGAAAAAGCCAAAGTTTACTGTGGGGGGGACAAAATCCCAAAAAACAGGGACACATTTTAAACATTGCTTGTATAATGTTGGAAAGTTTCTAGAATAAAATGTTGTGTTACTACCATACATTTCACTGCCAAGCCTTAAACCCAGGACCCTGTGCAAAACAGTCAGAGCAACATACCACTATGCCAAATCAGCTGTTTTGTGAAAGAGGAAGACGGAAACTTAGATGGCTACCATTTAGTGAATTCAGTTCTCACCATAGCTCTCAATCTTTTAGCAAAAAACACCCGGACAAAGCCAGTAATGGGGGAATATAGCCCCCAAACATATTCAGTGAATTCAATTCTTACCATAGCTCTCAACCTTAGCACAAAAAACCTAGATGAAGCCAATAATGGGGGAATACAGTCCCAAAAATAGGGACAAATTTCAAATATCCATCTTATACACTTAGAAAATTACTAGAATAAAAGCTTTTGTATTACCATACACTTTCTGAAGAATATGAAGTCTGATATTCAATGCGTGTCATTTTTAACATTTGTTAACCAGGAAAGTCTGACTTGGAACAAAAGCTAATTTTTAGCAGAGGCCCAGGGAGAAACACTCCAGACAGACACATGTCTTTGTAAGATGGGAGAACACTAGAGGAAGTAAATACAGGGAGGGCATACAGACTCCACAGAGAAGGTAAGGCACCACAGCCAAGAATCAAACCAGAGAACCTGTAGCTATCAGGCAACAATGCTACCACTGCATCAATGCACTACTGGCTTTGCAAGGACAGAAAAATACAGAAACCACAGATTTTTTGAGGAATAGAACAAGTATGAGGGAAAAATCTGCAAAGTTTTTACAAATGGTGATGGGTAGGGAATTCAGGCTCCTGCCACCTGGGCTCAAGGTACAGGCTTCAAGCCTTATTCTCTACCCACCACCGTGTAGCAACTGGGGCATTACACACACACACACACACACACACACACACACACACACACACACACACACACACACACACACACACACACACAAAACCTGTCCTCAATAAAACAGCCAATCCTCCTGTTTGCAGCTAATAAAGTCGCCGATCCTCTTCAGCTAAGTCCACACACTACCTGTCCTCCATAAAACAGCCAATCCTCCTGTTTGCATCTAATAAAGTTGCCGATCCTCTCCAGCTAAGTCCTCTGGCATCCTGGCATTAAAATGGCCACTGATCCACAAATCCCCTCTGGCATCCTGGCCCACATATTGGTCTCCCGCGAGAGCACCCTGTCCCACAAGAAGTAGGATGGAGCCTCCATCCTGTGGGCGATGCAGTCCGGCGATGCAGTCCGGTGCGGTCGTCACTGCACAGACCTCTGGGCTGGAAGGGTGGAGTTTCCTGCCTTCCCTATCCGGACTGCCTAAGAGAGCAGTCTGGAGCTCTGGAATGAGCACCATGCATGCATGGAGTTCTGGTCTGCATAACACAGCAGTCAGGAACTATGCACGCATGCGTGGAGTCTGTGAATTTTAAATTTTTTTTATTTTTCAATTTTTGTTTTATTCTACAGGTGGGGGCTGCAGTCCTGCAGTGCTAAAGCACGAGCCACCCCTGAAGAAGAATAACCCTCAGTCACTGAGGTCATGGCCAGTGAAAGTGGGATCAGCTGGCCAGTACTGCTGCTCATCTCTACAGTTCTGGGTTGGGGGGGGTCATGTGATGTACTGCTCCCCAGTAACTGCTGTGGGGTATGTGAAGCTGATGTTTTGGGACACTTATTTGTTTTATTTATTAAACTTTTTAACTAAATTTTTAACTAGGGTGTATCACTCATACACATGCTGGAAATACAGTCTCACGCAGATTCCTGGAGTGGAGAAAATGATGCCCCTCTTCTTTCAAAAAGGGAAGGCCAAAAAACAGAGAGAAAGTGATAAAGACAGAAAGATAGATGCTGGCATATCTGAAAGAGAGACAGACAAAGAGAACGGAGGAGGTGTGAGAGCAGATTAAAGGAGAACCTGAGCAGGCAATGTTAAATGGTAAGGCTAGAAGGCAGGACAGAAGCTTTGAATTAAAGCTGAGTAATCAGTGGCTTGTGAATCTTAAAAAGAACTATTTTATTTTATTAAGCAACATTGTAATTTTTGTTTGAAAAACGTATGCCTTGAGAAATTATTTTATTCCAACTATGACTTATGGATCTTTTCCCTGATAAACAGTTTATTTTATATCCAGTAAAAAGTAATTATTATCCTATAATAATTATAGTAACATCAGCTGGCTCAAAAACTCAACTGTTAGCCATATATATGTACAATAAGTTCAAAGCCTTTTATGGCATATATCCACATATTTTGATTGATTCATGAGATTGCTTTCCAAAGGAGGAAAAGTGGAGTTTAACCCCAATTTTTGCTTCATAACAACTGATGTAAAAGATTTATTTTCTGTTATTCTGCATGATCTGGGAATTGAATGATTTGAGGAAATGCTGGTGGAATTTAAATTTTTAAAAGCAAACGATTTTAGGTTAATGTTGGAGAATATGGAATCGGCAATGAACAATTTTATTTATTTCCAGGGAGAATATTACCACCAGTTGGATGGAGTAGCAATTCATGCATCATGCACACCGATTTTTGCAAATATAGTCAAGTTATCCTATGAAAAGCATTTTGTCTTTAATTCTGGGTATAAGGACTGTATAAGGGTTTATTACCACTTTTTGGACAACATTTCTGTCATTTGAAAGGGCTAACAGGATTTAATTGGCTCTTTTATGAATTATTTAAATGGTATAATGGAATTTTTGAATATTACATACAAGATTGGGGACAATGAGGTACATTATTTGGATGTGAGTATCCGGAAGGACCTGGTAAATAAGAGATATGTTTCCCAATTATATAGGAAAAATACTTTTCAAACTCAAACCTTAATTTCGAGAGTAATCACCCTTTCATACAGAAGAGAAATATAGTAAAGGGGCACATGGTATGGGTAACCCATATGACATCTATTAGGGAAGACTTAGAAAGTTAATTATATTATGTTGAGAGGTTGTTTTTTGAAAGAGGATATCCCGATAGTCTTACCAAACCTCTCAAAAATGAAATATTAATGGGTTAGAGGAATAAATATTTGCATTTACTGAATGTGCCAGCACCTGATGACAAGCGTGATGCAAGATTTAATGCAAAAAGGGAAGTGACTGGAGAATGTATTAAAATACCCTATTTAGTGATAACATATAATCAGGATATGGAGAAAATTTGGAATATTATAAGTAGGTACTGGAAGCTACTTGGTAACATGCTATAAAGGTTGGATGTGCTCAATAGGCCCTTAAAGTTCAGTTTTAAGAGAAACTCCAATCAGAAGGAAAATTTTGAAAGAGGACAGGATAATAGGTTGGGCAGGGAAGGGGGTAGTGATGGAATGTTTAAGTGTGGTAGATGTTCCCAATAACCATTTATAGCTAATACACTGTAGGTGAATTATGATTACCTGTTCCTCAAATTAGATTTTTGGGAAACATGATATTATAACTGCTGAACAAAGGAGGTAGTATATGTAACATATGGCACATCCTGTTGGGCATTTTATGTAGGCAAAACAGAATGCAGTTTGAGACAGAGAATTTACAACAGTAAAGTTCCCATCGAAACACAAGTCAACTCCCACTTTGTGAACTCAATTCCATGCTTAGTATCACAGGACAGTTCCAACCTCATTACCACCCCCCAACACAAATAACACTAATACAAGCTTTACCCTCAAAACAGTTTCCACCACTTCAATCAAAAGCATGCTTTCCAAACTGAAAACCTCACCAACAGCAGCCGACCTACTCCCCCACTATTTCTTGAAACTCACAGCAGATGCTATTGCTATCCCATCTCCACTCTCATAAACAGATCGATTGTAGAAAACTATGTGCCCAAACTCTGGAAAATATCATATATTACACACATACATAAAGGTGGGACCTCCACTGAACTTAATAACTACAGACCCATTGCTATACCCCCCCCCAACCAAAGTCCTAGAAAAATGTATCCATACCCAGGTGCTAAAATATCTCGTAGACAGCAAAATCTGTCACCTACTCAACATGGCTTCAGACCTACCCATAGTACCACTATAGCCCTCCTCTGCTTCACAGACACAGTAAACCATCTCAATAATGAAGGTCTGCAGGTGTCAACTCTTTTTTGGATATGTCCAAAGCATTTGACACAGTCTCACACCAAATCCTGCTAAACAAACTAAACCAGTATCACCTATCAAATTCCATTCTTACCTGGTTCCAAAGCTACTTAACTGACAGGTACCAAGCTGTGAAATGGGAACATTTTCTCTCTCCTCAGCTGCCCATAGCTATAGGAGTCCCACAGGGTTCTATCTTAGGACCACTACTATTCACAATCTTCACAAATGACCTCCATACCTCCACACTGCATGCATCTATCATTCAGTATGCAGATGATACTACCTTAATCTGTGCTGCACAAAATATTTCCACCCTCCTGCAAACAACTCAGCTAGCATTCTCTGACATTGAAAACAACCTTACCAAAGCCCAACTTATCCTCAATGCAAAGAAAACTCAGCTTATAATTATAACCAGTTCCAACAAAAACACTGATAATAGTCAATTCACTATCTACTCCACAAATGCTACTCCAATCGTTCCAGTGGCACAGGCTAAGCTATTGGGAATAACCATACACTCCCACCTAAAATTTGATAGTCATCTCAACTTAACTATTAAAAAAGTACATGCCAAACTGGGATCACTCTACCATATCAAATTGTTTCTTACCAACAACATAAGATCAGCCATTGCTGACTCCCAACTTCTATCCACCATACTCTATGCATCTCCCATTCTGACTAATCTAAACAAAACTGAACTAAGCAAAATGGAAGCCTGCTATAAAAGAATTGCTTGCTTTGCTGCAAATTGCTCATATAGAAATCATCACTGTACTGCTTTGAGACAGCTACACTGGCTTGAACTGCGCAACCTCCTAACCTACAATTAGCTCTGCCTCTGTCATTCTGTCTATTACCTCCCCAATAAGTGTCCTGCCCTCAAAAATCTAATACAACATCACTCAGCCAAAAGGCCTTTTAGATCATCAAGTAAACTACTACTAGAAGTCACCAACAGCTACAATAGCTTTGGAGACACACTATATATTAGTTCAGTGGCTAAAAAAATGGAACTCTGTCCCCACTAGCATACAAAACACATTGTTAAAAGCCTCCTTTAAAAACCTCATTAGGCAACATCTCAATCAAAGCTGGCAGTGCAATGACTGCTCCCCTGGCTAGTGAAAGTGGATAAGGTACACATACTAAACCTAGAGTACTTGATAATAGTTTTCACTCTTGCTCACAAACACTGGCTAATGTACAATGTATGTACTGTACCTGTGTACTATGTATGTATTTTACCTAAGTTCCAAATATCAGCTGTACACCACAAATGTATTAATTACCTTTATTTTTAAATTAATATTTTCTTGTTTGTTCTCTCCACTGTAACTGTTGATGCGCTGCATACCAATGTAAAAACATGTCTATTGTAATTTGTGTGTATAGTGATCATGTATAATTATCTAAATGTATCTGTATTTTTTCTGTGTGGAGCTACTCTCCCTGGGCCTCTGCTGAAAAAGGTCCTTTTCGACTCAGTCAGACACCCCCCTTTAACAAATGTAAAATTAAGAAATGTTCGATATAAGTAGGAAGAAAGAAACTAATGTCTTGTTTCAACATGTTGTTAAATGTGCCAAAGCAGATTTTAAGTTTTGGGTTTTAGATATGGTAAAAGCACAAGAAAGGGGTGGTGACTGGGAATCCAGGGTGGAATTCTGGGAATTAATATGGCAGTTACGTCTGGAGGCTTGTGTATACCCAGGACTGAATGATAATATTTCACTGACCTCCGCCCTAAAATTAAGGGCAAATAAGTTATAATATGTATACTTTCTAGGGTTAATATACTGTAAAATACTATAGACTTACATTTTGTATAAATATATATATATATATATATATATATATATATAGGGTCTATATTACATATCCAAACGCTTAAATGTTCGATTCACTAAAGGTGGACTTTTAGCAATCAAAGATTTAAATGTTCGAATATGATAAAAAAAAAAAAAAACAAAAGTAAAAAAAAAAAAAAAACTAAAGTGTGTAAGATGTGGCCCCCCACACCCCCCGCTGCTTAAATATACCAACTTCCAAGATTGCGCTACAGTGTAGGGAATGGGAAATTTCCCATTTCCGCACTGTAGTGCACTGAAGTGGGATCTTGGAGTTGGTATATTTAAGTAGCGGGGGGTGTAGGGGGTGCAGGGAGGCTTGCCCCCTGCTTAAACCCCTTCCTTTTACTTTTATTTTTTTTAATTTTATTTTATTACATATTCGAACATTTGAATGTTCGATCATTAAAGGTCGACCTTTAGCGATTTGAACATTTAAGTGTTCGGATATGTAATATAGACCCTATATATATATATATATATATATATATATATATATATATATATATACACACACACACACACACACACACACACACACACACACACACACACACACACATACATTTTAATGTATATTTTTATTGATATTTTTTATTTGTAATGTATATTTTAATGTGCTTAGATGGTGTTATACAAATGTATTGTTAAATCATGGCTTAACTGTCAAAACATTATGGTGGTTTAATATTGGGTGGTTTTAGTTTTAAGGATGGTCACTACAATATGTGGGCCAATGAAAAATGGCCTACTGCTTTATATTTGTGGCAGGATATTGTGTCAATTGATTCTGATGAGACAAAAGCGCTAAATTCGTGTTTGCTTGGCTTTGTGAATAAAAGTTTTTGCCATATTTAAAAATTCTTCACTGCCCGGTTTTGTGTACAAGATACTTTGGCATTTTACTGTGTGGGATTGCCTTTACAGGCACTGTGGTGTCACTGGCTGAAGGTCATTGTGTGGTTCATAATTATTGTCCTACAGTCTTGAATCTGTTATATTTCCTTGAAAAAGCAAACCTAACATTTGCTAAGAGGTGGTAACTGCATGAAATAATACCATTTGAACTACTAATGCCACAGACAGTAACTATACACACTCACATCTATATATATATATATATATATATATATATATATATATCTGTAGAGAGAGAGAGAGTGTCGGAGAAGTGAAAGATAATCTAGATACTTTAAAAGATATTTTAAAACCACTGCATGCTCAGCACAAATATGCCTAATCTCCTTTCAAGAATTTGCAAGTTAACTACTGATGTTTATCAATATGGTTTTGATTTTGAGTGGTTTATAATATAAAAAGAAAAGCTGCAATTAAAGTGACATCTCAAAGAGAGACCAACAGGACCAGAATTCTTATTATTAACACTGCAGCGTCACATTATAAGTATCAGAGTGGGAAAGAAGTAAATTAATGGCCATGTAGGAAGAAATAAAAATAAAATTTAATACAATAAGGTCTAAATACAAGAAGATAAGAAACATTTATAAAATTGATTTGGGGAAAAAAATTAATTCTTAGGAGATTCCTTTAATAACCATGCAGAAATCAATTCACTGAGGAAGAACTACTTCAAAGAGTCACATAGATTTAGTGACATAAATTATGCATTTCACTTTTTGCAGAGGAGAGAAAATAAATATTCCAGATAAGTAGAGACAAATCTAGTTAATATTATAATATAACTTGGAGTAGGAGACACTGTCCTGTGTATTCTTTATCATAATTGACACATCGTGTGGGATACAATATCAATAGTGGCAGTACTATTCATGCTATGAAGGGTAGGACGTGAGACACAGAACATGTCCAAGTCATCATGTACGACAGTCTCCAAGGATTTTTCAGAGAAACATAAATGTCACATATTACAGAATGAGGAACAGGAACTTCATCCCTGGTTTGGCACCTCTATCTCTAGTGGACACAAACAACCTGCAAATGGTTCATCTCCCAGGCCTTAGCTTGTAAATGTTTTATCTCTAAAGCCCCTACTTACACTTATCAAGGATATCAGAACTTGTCAGAGATTTTGAATGCATTGCTAGGCTTAAAAAGGCCCTTGTGGTCATTAGTCTAGTCAAAACTTATGAACCTAGAAATAATTATGCTTCATTAATTGTTACAGGAACAGGTGAGCTTTATGCACACGGGGAATGTGGGACATGTCAGGAAACCTGTACTTAGGTCTGTAGGTAAGTAATAGTCTAGTTGCCCTGGTGGGTCATTCTGAGTCTAGACAATTTCTCTTACAAAGGTGAGAAAAAACCCTCTACCTTCTGTCTTTGGCATAAATACTTTAACCATTATGCCAACCCACAGCTACTATGAAAAATCTTTTCAGATACAATTCATGTAGAAACAGTTCATTAACAAATGTTTGTGTGTTTTTATATGAATATGGGCATGATTAAAAGTGTGATAGCAAGACCACTCAAGAAAGTTACCTCCTAGAACAAGTAATCACAACGTGCACATTATTTAATTTTTGTGTAAAGACAACTGCTGCATACAATGTTTCAAAGTAGTATATGATAGGAGTGGAAAGCATGTGCACCTATGTAATAATCATAGTATGTGTATGTTATTCGCTGCTGCCACACTTTCACAGTTAATATACAAAGTACAGATCAGAAAGATGTTTTAATAACATTTTGTAAAATGTCTACTTAACTGAAAATTGTGCAACAAATCCTATTACCTGGATAACAATGCACAACATACTTCACAGACAGTTCCAGCATCGCATCAGGCTGTCATCAATCTTTGGAAAATATTAGAACTGACATTCATTTTTAGAGAGGCCCATAACACTGATATTGTCCTCCATGCATTGTCCCAAACCTCCTTTGTGTGGCAGTCAGCAGATCCTTGCTGTTGGAAGCAAATTCTCAGCAGTTTTTGCCAGAAAATTAAAAATGACAGTAAATGCACCCAACCATTTATAACTTTTGTGGCATTGTGCTAACTGGCATGCAACTTAAAATGCAATACATTCAGTATTATACGGCACATGTTCATAAGGAGGTAAAATAATCAGTGGATGAAGATCTGCAAACCATCCAGAAAATGTAAGAAAATATCAGGTGCCACACTATTTTTTTATGTTTTTTTCCCATTCATACAAGGTAGATATTGCAGGATATGAGCACATAGGCATTAAAATCAATCAGTCTGTAGACATGTGAATTTGCTGCCAACACCAGAGAAGTCATAACACTGCTGTAAAAAGGGACACAGTTGAAGGGATAATTTGAGCATTTTGTTTGAATGTATATGGGCTGCCTTAAAATGAGTGGACCCCCCTGGGATTTCATGACACAGGTTCTTGACAGTTTGTGACAACTATGTAACATGTCAGACATCACGATCTACTGAATAAACCATTCTAGTGCATTACCACTGCATTATGAACAAAATGATGAAAGTCAGACACTACTACATTCTAAGATTTGCAATGTACTTCAACAACCTATACACTTGAGAACTGATGAAGCCACACAAGAAATCACATCTCATTTGTCAGAAAAGCACATTTGGAGGGATAACTTGAACAGTGTGTTTGAATGCCAAGAAGTATGAAAACACCTGAGATATCAAAATCCTGTCCCTGTGTAAATGTTGTTTAGATTTTGCCATATCTAAGCACCTCCTTTTTATCTAACACTACAGTTGCTAGAATAGCATGGTGCATTGACCTTTGATGCCAAAGAAAATGTCATATCACAGTTGTCACAAAACACACTACAAGGGATAACTTGATCATTGTGTTTGAATGTGTATGGCTTTATAAAAGGAAGTACAAAACTTGACTTTTCTCTCTCTTATTATAAATGTTTTCTCTAAGTGAAATTTTAAGCATCAAATCTCTTGAAGGGGATAATCCTACCCGATAATATTCCCTTACATACTCATTACTCACATCTTGCCAGATTTGAGCACCTTCCTATCTGAGTCTCTATTCTATAGAACTGTGTATTAACAACTGATGCCAGAGAAGAAATCATCTTGGAAGTGTCAAAAAGCACATACATGAAGGTTGAGCTCAGCAGTGTGTTTGAATGGTTAAACCTCCCCTAAAATATGGTTTGAGGAGTTGAAATCCTGAAGCCGTATGTGTCTAACACAGATGTTAGTTATCCATATCACATTTGCTGAGCAAGCCAATCCTGTCACTATTCTCTTAGACACCTTCAGTAGTTATATATTTTTCAGATTTAAACACCTGTCTATCTAAGACAATGTTCTATCAAAATGATATACTTGCTGATGACAAGGAAGAAGGCATAGTAGTGGTTTCAGAAAGCACACACTTAAAGGGATGACTTTAGCAGTGTGTTTGAATAAATGTGGCTGCTGGGAAAAAATACCATAAGTGTTACTCTTAAGGTTAATTATCCAAATCACATTTAACGGTTAAGCCATTCCTGACCATTATTCTTCTGCTATATAACCACAGTAGTTAGACATCCTGGATTTGAATACCTGACAGTTTAAGTATAGAACCATGTAGCAACCATTTACATTACATGAAAATCTTATGAGAACTATCACACAGCACACATTTGAAGAGGCAACCTCATCATTGTGCTGTAAGGCATATGCTTGAACTAAAAGGGAGAGCAAGAACTGAGGGAATCCTATCCCTGTGTAAATATTACCTCTAAGTGAGAGTGTGTGTTTCAGATCTCTTGGATAAGACAGTCCATCTAGATACTATATTCAGAGACTTACACTTATTTTTATTTATTTATTTATTTTTTTTACATTTGTTTACCAGGGCTGTCTAACTGGGTCTACAGAACCTGTTTTCAGCAGAGGCCCAGGCTGAACAGCACCACGTACAGAACAAATACAGTAAAATCCAATACAATACAAATTGCATTAGAAATACTATACAAAAATAAGTTGAAATAAACTATGTTACAAGATTACACATCTAGACAATTCTATAGAGTTAAAACATAAATAGTGATAGTCACTCTCACCATATACATAGCCTATTAGTAGATAGTGTCCAAAACTAGTATGTAGGTAGTGCACTGTATGACATTAACTGTTCTAGTACATGAAAATATAGAATGTTTGTTTCAGTTAGGAAAATAATCGCCAGAAAGTTAGTGATGCAGAAAGATAGTGAGAGAGCTAAGAATAGAGACATTACAGCTTGAGCAGTAAATCAATGCTATGTTCAGGAGTGAAATGGGACAGAAGAGAAGGATAAGGCAGTGTGGAATAGGAGGAAAGAGATGAGCATTAGGCAGGCTTTATGCAGGAGCAGAGCCATGTATTTTTGAGATGATTTTTTAAAAAGGCTTTGAAATATTGCATAAATATTGCTGGATTTGAACACCTGCCTATCTAAGACCATTTTCTATAATGAATGTACTAATGTTTGCCATAAAAATGAACCTTTCTTCCCATGTTGTATATATGGTATATTTTACAGCCACTTTGTTAGCCCTCTTCATTCCATGTCATCACAGCCACCGCATAGTCTTATAAAATGTTAACAATTGTGTGTATTAAGTTCACTCCTAACAATGAAATTATAAATTAAACATTCTCCTTAAACTTTTTTTTCAGCAGCAGCCTATTAACAAGGATGTGAAAGAAGTAGTTGAATGACAAGAACTGCTAATGAGTCAACTACCTATCTACCTAGTTACCTACCCAGCATATGAAGCAGATTGACTAATTCGGTGAACATAATGAGTTGAGACCTAGTTAACATATTCAGCATGCCCAACGGGAGTTAATATACACCATATGAGTAGGACATGGGGCTATGAACTTCCACCATGCTAGGGAAGAATACTTGGTTTCCAAAGTGCTGACAAAAAATTGCTGACAGCACTGCAGATTTGCAATACTCGTATAACTGTCTGAAATCTTTTAAGGTGTGTGATCTTCTCTACAATTATACCTTCATAGTTATATGTTGATAATTATTGTTAGTTGCACTGACTGCTGATTAACCTGGCAAAGTTTTGTTTTGGAAATAACCTTTTCTTATTGCAGTTATCCCTTAATTGTATCTCATAGGGGTCAGGAAAGATCACTTGATATTCAGACAAATGTTTTAACTGTAGGAGATATGTGAATTATTGTTACATTAGGCAGCTGTTTACTGCTTATGATGTTCTATTTGCCTAGTACTTCTATATATTTTTCTATGTGCATGAAATAACTTTGCTCTCTTTTTTAGTCAAAACTTTTATTCTTGGGAGATGCATATGGGCATATTACACTTGCATTATTATTTTTATAACTGGTGAGCTGGTTTATGTGATGATGTGTGATGCATGCATAATGATATATACAGTATATATATATATATATATATATATATATATATATATATATATGTATATATATATATATATATATATATATATATATATATATATATATATATACATATTGCTCCCTATAAGCGCAGCAGCCTTAAACCCCTCCACCCCAGTATGTATAACTGTTTTTTTCTATCCCAACAGGGATATGTCTCCAAAATCCAAAACTAAGGATGCATCCTGATGGAAAACATCCTTCCCAAGTCTATGAGGTCATAGTACAGGCTGCCAGCTCCATAGGACACTGAAGATAGATTCACATTCCACAGACACGTTCTTATGTGACCATGTCTGGTGGTAGGTGGTCAGTGATATCAGTGTTTTGGTAGTCAGAGCCATGCATACCAAATGGCCCAACACAGGGCCACTAACATGATTAAAAATGCTACTGGCAGAGTAATGGCTGTGGCAAAGGAGCATAGGGATACTGGTGGTATAGAGTAGTTCCTGTCTAAGGGATCCAGGCAGCTCAGAAGAGTACTCATAGTGCATTGGGCGCACCTTGTTGGTAGTAGTTATATGTGTTGCTCTCTATCATTATTTGCTTTTGCATTTGCATGTGTGGTTGGTATATTTAGATGTAGGTATTATATTTTAGTCATTTTATATTCTTTCTATTTTTCTGTTTTTTAGGTTTATTCAGGAAAGAGGCATTGTCAGCAAAAAAATTGTGGACCCCCATCTGCTTAATAGAAGATGAATAGCCATTGGGAAAGATGGAGGTTATGCACAGGTACAGTCTGGGGTTGCAGAGGGTTTGTCTGGCAAAGAGAATGTGGCTCCAACATCTCCTCCCCACAGTATGGACACAGTCATTATGACTATGCATACCCATGACATATCTTTTGGAGAATGGGAAGCGTGATATGGCAGGCAGACATCAGAGATCACAACTCACAGCACACTGTATCAATATGTCATAAATCACATAATTCACATTTATTGTGTTGGGAATGATATATGTGTGGCACATTAAGGTGTACTGAAATATGAAGTGAAGTGATGTGATGTGATGGATGATAGTAGCAGATGTGAAGCACTTGAGTACCATCCATGCATTCCTAATTATTTATCTCCAGATCCTTTCAAGCAAGTCTTGTGTTTATATATGGACCATGGATAACTCTCTGTAATTTATGCACAGTGTGCAAGATAATTTCAAGCTGTACATGTCAAACATATATGAACAGGATGATGGGGACAAAGTTCTACTGGTAGTGTGCTTAACCCAGGTGCACCACTGGCAAAATCTCTTCCAAGCGTTCGCAAGGGTGAAGCTTCTCATAGGCATTTCAGTAGAGAAAGTATGCTTACACATCTTCTTGATGTTCATCTGTCAATAGCTGCCACCCAAAATATGTGCAGGGCTGTCATGGAGTCACAGGCAAGTTCCATTAAGGCCTCAGAAGAAATAGTCAGACTACTGCATGCTGTGCATTCTGATGTACAAGACTGTATGATCCATGTGCATGAGTCCTTTGACACAATGAGTGATACACTGGATCATGCAGTGTCTGTTCTCTATAATCTCAATCATCATGAGGGTCAGTTTGGCATAATGATCAATGTCTTCACCTCATAGACATAAGATATATGGTTTGATCCTGACCTCAGGATATTGGTTAGGCATAAAATGGCCTTTCAAGACAGTTCACCTCATATTTGCCAAGGGGGTTACCATAACGGTTAAGTTCTTTTTCTCAGACATACAAGGTACAGGGTTTGATTCTAACCTCTGATTATTCATTAGGCTTGTTACAGGTCATGCCTACTCAGCTTGATGGACTTTTTTGAGAAGATCACCAAAGCAATGAATGAGGGAAAAATGTTTCACACTGCGTACCTTGCCCTGGCTAAGGAATTTGACAATATCTCCCACTCATGCATTGTTGTCAAACTTGAGAGTTCAGGTACAAACCCTTTTGTAACCCGGCGAAGAGACAGCTGACTCACTGACAGGACCCAGGAAGTTAGAACTGGGGAATCCACCTCTACAAGGAGATCAGTCACTCAGGGATCAGTCCTGGGCCCTCTCCTTTTTGGTGTTTACTTCTCTCAAGTCAAGGCCAATATCAATGGCCTCTGGCTGACTACATTTGCAGATAATTGCAATGTCACTGAATTCCCACTGACACAAATGTTCTCCAGGAAGGGCTGACACAGACAAACAACTGGTGTCAGAGCCACTGACTAAATCTAAATGTCAAGAAATACATAATAGTATCCTTTGGGAAGTCATCCACCCCTGGAAACTATCATATTGACAACACACCCCTACGAGTTGACCCAGTATTCAGGAACATGAGGACACACATAGACAGTAATTTAGACTTTGAGTATCACATGTCTACAATAGTGAGTTATCATTCTATGTTGCGCAACTTATAAACAAAGGTATGGCATCTAGGTCCAAGGAAGTCATTGTTCCACTGCAAGTGGCCTTCATCAGACCTGTCATTGAGTACAGTGCCCCCTTCAGTATGTACGTAACCAGGCATATCCAACAAATGGAATGTCCACAGAGGTTCCTCACTAAAAGAATACAGGGCATAACTAACATATCCATTGCAGACTGCCTCAAGGTTAGATCCCTGTATTTTAACTCCTACAGGCTGTTGAAGGGAGATTTATGCCTAGAATAGAAGGGATTGTCAGACCCCACTCTGATGGTGCTCCTGCATATCCACAAGACAAATGGCACCAGAAGTACTTGTTCTAAAGACTGACAGTTTGCCTGGGATATAAGTAAGACCTACTGAAGAGACAGCTATGTATACCACAGACTACCCTTTCCCTGGAACAGGCTCCCCATCGATGTGAAGAAGAGTTCCTCCCTAACCCAATTCAAGTGTAACTTGGACATTTAGATGGGGAACAAGAAATTCATCCCAGGTTTTGCACCTATGTCTCTAATGGACACAGGCAGCCTGTAAATGGTTCAAATCCCAGGCCCCTGCTTACACTGACCAAGGGTACCAGACCTTGTAAATGATTTGGGATGCATGGCTAGGTTTGAAAAGGTCCTTGTGGTTGTTTGCATACTAAACACCTATGCTTTTATCTGCTGGGGCAGGGGTAGCATCCTTGAGGCCAATCTGCCTATACGTTCTCAGCTGTCAGCCAACATGGGCATGGATGTGCCAGTTCTCCTCCCACAATGCCACTACTTCCACTGATACATCAGTGGAGGAGGGATCCACAATCAGCCATGCCTTGCCATTTGATCATGGTTGAGGATGTAGCCATGATTACAGCTCATCCAGCTTTCATCATTCACATTCAGGTAGCACTCCATCTTCCAGGCAGGGTCATGGAACAAGCAGTCCTACTCCTGGCAGAGGTAGATCACATGGACTGGGGCATCCATGATCAACTTAGTCCACAACCATGCATGACCCACACCTGTCTGTGACTGTGTCCATTCAGACCAACACACAATACACCTCACATTGACCATGACACCTCAGACACACACACACACACACACACACACACACACACACACACACACACACACACACACACACACACACACACACACACACACACACAAATACACTCTTTAAAATGGACTTCCTTACATCTGGAGGTACTAGCCCTGACATTGCATACCTGTTGTGCCCTCATTTGGCATACTCATACACACTTTCTCTGTGTCAGGCTTGCCATCCTATAACCACCCCCCCCCCCCCAAAAAAAAAAATGTTCAAATGATGATAATTGCAGCCTGCCCTTTGCAAAATCTGTGATTTACAGTTGCCTACATCTGATGCTCAGAGTAGCTGGCTAGCCCTTGTTTAGTCAAATATCAAGTTTATATTAGGATATATAATCATTTTCACTTTTATTTAGTTTGCTTGGCATAAGTAGTATTATTTGTAGTAGTAATAGTCGTAGCAAATACTGTAAATGTGTACTACAGCTCACTTTCTTTGTACTGTAGGACTGACATTTGTCATCTGTGAGTAAGTGGATTTTCTTTCCTTCTTACTCATTAGGTTGTGTAGACATCTTGATCCTCTACCTGTGCAGATGATGCTGACATTAGGTCTCATCCCCTTCAGTGGTGTTTGACATGGGTCTGCTTATGCCTGGCAGAAAGGGTGGCAAATGTCCCTGGAGCTAGTATACATAAATCTACAAATACCATTGTTTCCACTATGATGGGTTCTCCCATGATGCCCATGGAGCCACAGGTGAGGATGGCAGACACACAATTTCCTCTATAGTAACCCTTTCCACCCTGTATTGCTTATGTAGTCCATGGTTTGTCAAACATGGTCTGAACACCTTACACTTTCGAAGTCAAAGTCTGGCAACAGCTGTAGCACCTTGCTTGAGAACCAGTTGCAAATATATGTTTATAATGGTTTGATGACCCCTAAGATTTTGTTTAATGTTTTCCTGTGGCTGCATAACAGCATATGTTGGAATTCAGACCTAAAGTGAGTGGGACATCTTTGCATCTGCTTTATACATTTCTGAATCTCCCTGCAATTAATTTTTCCCTCCATTAGCATACAGTACAACTGATTACATGATCAATAACATATTTTGATACTTTCCCTTGTTTTGCAGCCAGACGAGACACATAGTGCTGTTTCCTGAATTGTATACTGCTTGGTCTCTGCTTCTCATTGCACACATGAGACAAACAGCTTTCATGAATCCCAGTCTGTATGCTTCCCCCTATGTCCAGATAGTGGATAGTATCGCTGTTTTATTATAGATGACCAGAATATACACTGATGCTCACTGATCTGGAATATTGGATCAGCTGATATGTACTTTTTGGTAAAGTTTGATTGTTGCGATATATAAATATATATATATATATATATATATATATATCTTTAAATAGTGGGAAATAACAGTTGGATGAAGACAGGTAGAATAGAGGGAAGGGTCAATTAAGTATTTAAGCACTGGCTTTTGGTAAGAAATATTTTTGATAGATGGGGAATTAACCAGTATTATTGGCAGTGGCCAGATTACGTGTGTCTAGACACACCATCCATCATGTGCTGTAGCTATATGCTGGAAGTTAGTGATGAATATTCTGGAAGAGTACCAGCATTTGGTTGCACACTGCTCAAGGGCCAAAAAGCATAGCTGTAGTTCCAGGTGTATGTTTGAATAAGTGGATGGGTTGAGAGTACAAGGTCTACAGACAGCAAGACAACATGAGTGAGATGATAAGGGGATAATGATTGATTTAGAATGTAGAAGGGAGCTCAGTAATCTAACAAACTGGGTGATTTGCTTAAAAATCTTATAAGGGCAGTCAATAGTGAAGTATGTGTACAAGAAACTAAACCTTTACTTGAGAATTCTCACAAAACTGAAGTATAGTGGTTAAAATCCAATAAATATTAACATAATATAACAGCTGGAAAGCAAGGGGGTTTGAAACTATTGCAAAGAAATTAAGACGGCCAGTAACAGGCATGAAAAGGATAGAACTGTCAGATACATTATAGCAAAATATGTGTTTAAGAATTGTGGCTTAGTGGTAGGAATTTACTTAGCAGCCGAAAGGATTATGCACAGCTTGTAAATGTACGCATTTTAATGTATTTATTAGTATGAGTTCTGAGGAAGTTCCAGTAGGAAAGAAAGCGCTAAACGCAGTGAAACATGTGTGTTTTTTACGAATAAACTGCACTTTGCAAGTATTTTGGTTCCATTGTGGCCTGGTGTTCCATTGCTCCATTGCTGCTACCTTGGTTTGTTTTGTTTTCTACAGTGTGTCATGTGTGAGGTTACAGTTTGTAAAATCACTGTTTTAGGGACTACAAGATCAAAGAAAGACCAGTGACAAAGTATTCATAGGGACAATGTTAGTATAGTGCTTGTTGCAGCAGAAAGCAGGAAATACAGGACCATAGAATTTCATGAGGAAAATCTGAAAGCAATACTGCAGGAAAAGTGGGAAGAAACATCGATGATAACCTGGAAGAATATTTTTATTTATTTTTATTTTACATTTGTTAACCGGGGGTGTCTGACTGAGCTGAAAAGGCCCTTTTTCAGCAGAGGCCTCGGGAGAAAAGCTCCACACAGAAAAATTACAGATACATGTAGATATTTAGACATGATCAGTATACACACAAATTACAATAGACATGTTTTTACAGTGGTATGCAGCACATCAGCAGTTACAGTGGAGAGAACAAACAAGAAAATATTAATTTAAAAATAAAGGTAATTAATAGAGTTGTGGTGCACAGCTTGGTAGAATACATATATATAGTACACAGGTACAGTGCATACATTGTACATTAGCCAGTGTTTGTGAGTAAGAGTGAAAACTATTATCAAGTACTCTAGGTTTATTATGTGTACCTTATCTACTTTCACTAGCTTGGGGAGCAGTCATGGCACTGCCAACTTTGCTTGAGATGTTGCCTAATGAGGTTTTTAAAGGAGGCTTTGGACGATATGTTTTGTATGCTAGTGGGGACAGAGTTCCATTTTTTAGCCACTGAACTACTATATAGTGTGTCTCCAAAGCTATTGTTGCTGTTGGTGACTTCTAGTAGTAGTTTGCTTGATGATCTAAGAGGCCTTTTGTATGAGTGATGTACTAGGTTTTTGAGGGCAGGACACTTATTGGGGAGGTAATAGATAGAATAACAGAGGCAGAGCTGATTGTAGGTTAGGAGGTTGGGCAGTTCAAGCCAGTGGAGCTGTCTCAAAGCAGTACAGTGGTGATTTCTATATGAGCAATTTGCAGCAAAGTGGACAATTATGTTATAGCAGGCTTCCATTTTGCTTAGTTCAGTTTTGCTGAGATTAGTCAGAATGGGAGATGCACAGAGTATGGTGGATAGAAGTTAGGAGCAAGCAATGGCTGATCTTGTGTTGTTGGTAAGAAACAGTTTGATATGGTAGAGTGATCCCAGTTTGGCATGCACTTTTTAATGGTTAAGTTGAAATGACTATCAAATTTTAGGCTGGAATCTATGGTTATTCCCAATAGCTTAGCCTGTGCCACTGGAGCGATTGGAATAGCATTTGTGGAGTAGATTTGATTGACTGTTATCAGTGTTTTTGTTAGAACTGGTTAGAATCATAAGCGGAGTTTTTTTTTTGGATTCAGGATAAGTTGGGCTTTGGTAAGGTAGTTTTCAATGTCAGAGAATGCTAGTTGAGTTGTTTGCAGGAGGGTGGGAATATTTTGTGCAGCACAGATTAAGGTAGTATCATCTGCATACTGAATGATAGATGCATGCTGCATGGAGGTATGGAGGTCATTTGTGAAGAGTGTGAATAGTAGTGGTTCTAAGATAGAACCCTGTTGGACTCCTATAGCTATGGGCAGCTGAGGAGAAAGAGAATTTTACCATTTCACAGCTTGGTACCTGTCAGTTAAGTAGCTTTGGAACCAGGTAAGAGTGGAATTTGATAGGTGATATTGGTTTAGTTTGTTTAGCAGGATTTGGTGCAAGACTGTGTCAAATGCTTTGGACATATCCAAAAAAAGAGTTGACAGGTGCATGCCTTAATTTTTGAGATGGCTTACTGTGTCTATGAAGCAGAGGAGGGCTGTAGTGGTACTATGGGCAGGTCTGAAACCACGTTGAGTAGGTGACAGGATGTTGCTGTCTAGGAGATATTTTAGCACCTGGGTATGGATGCATTTTGCTAGGATTTTGGCCAGCAGGGAGACTATAGCAATGGGTCTGTAGTTATTAAGTTCAGTTGAGATCCCACCTTTATGTATGGGTGTAACATAGGATATTTTCCAGAGTTTGGGCACATAATTTTCAACAATTGATCTGTTTATGAGAGTGGAGCTTGGGATAGCAATAGCATCTGCTGTGAGTTTCAAGAAATAGATGGGGAGTAGGTCGGCTGCTGTTGATTAGGTTTTTAGTTTGAAGAGCATGCTTTTTATTGAAGTGGTGGAAACTGTTTTGAGGGTAAAGCTTGTATTAGTGTTATTTGTGTTATGGGAGATAGTGAGGTTGGAACTGTCCTGTGATACTAAGCATAGAATTGAGTTTACAAAGTGGGAGTTGAATTGCATTTCGATGGGAACTTTAGTGTCAGTGGTGGTTGGCTTGGGGGTAGCCTTTTGGGTGGGTTTTAGTAGCTGGTTTACATTTTTTCCCAAATTATTGGGGGTTGTGTTGGTATTTAGTTTGTAATGTCGTGTAGTAGGATATTTTTGTCCAGCTTAATCCATTTTTTTGCACGGTTGCGCAGTTCTTGGTACATAGTTAGGCTTTGTGTTTCTTGCCATGTTGGGATCTTCTGTAGTGGTAACAATAAGGTAAAAGACAGATGAATTTGCTGGTTCCTGGTCAATGAAGGCTGCAGAGGACAGGCACATACAATTACACATCTAGCAGAAATACTTTTTACACCAGTACTTAGTGGAGATGCCCTGAGGTTCTGGGTCTAAGAAAGAAAGTAAACAGAAGTTCAACCCAGAAAGTTGGAGAAGAGTTGAAACTGTCAAAATTGCTGCCAGAGATAGCAGACAAAGTCAGGATCATTACCTGAGAAAGAATTATAACACTTATTGCAAATTAAAGGTATGCGATGAAAGCAGCATACAGGTTATGATTAATATGGAAAGGAAAACCTAAAAATGGGAATAAAATGCAACTCTGCATTGATTGGGAAAAATCTAGAAATATTCAAAAAAGTTGTAGTGATAACAGAATTCAGGAACTGTGTTTAGGAATGTTGTGCAAGAGGAATGAATGTAAGATAAAATACAGGTGCTGTCTGCCCAGCCCAATGTCACTGACTGAAGAAGCCCTAACTACAACCCAGGTGACTCATGTTTTATTAGTGACTCAAGTGACACATTTAAGTCAAAACTCTCCTCCTGCTATAATAAGATTGCCAAGTTTGCCACTAGCCACAGATATTCTACCCATCACTGAATCGCCCTTCACAAACTAAATTGGCTAGAGCTACCCAATTATCTCACCTACATTTAACTCACTCATGTTCAAAAACTCATTTTTAGCCCCTCTCTCTGTCCCTCCCTATCCTCATCCCTTAAAATGCACCTTCCAGATCTTTAAGATCCAACCATCAAAACTTGATAGAATTGCATAAACCCACCCACTCCCCCCTGGCAAAAATCTCCTATGCTTTGCCCTTGCGCATCAGTGGAACTCCCTACCACCATCCATCCATAACATGTCTAGTCACCCTTCCTTCAAAACTTCACTTCACTCACACCTAACATCTTTCTGGGAATGCTCCTGCTCCCATCCCACATAACCACTTCTCCTCTCTATACCTCAGACATTTCATGTTCTCCAGAGTCCTATTCTTTTCCTCGTAAAGTACTAGCAAGAATTTACAATTCTTATTTTTCTTAACCTTAATTGTTTGCTTCATATTGTATCTTTAAATACTATGATTTTTAGTTGTACTTCTGTATTTACTGTTAGATAATTACTTGTTTATAACTTTTATTATTGTGGAGCTTTTCTCCCCAGGACTCCATTAAAAATGGGTTCCTCTTGGCCCAATTAACCATCCTGGCAAACAAACTGCAAATAAATATATAAAGTGTCTGAGATACACGACTAATGTGTACAAGCAGGAAATGGCAGCTCACTCATCCAGTGGGAGGTATGATGCTAAGTTCACATCCTTAGTTACACCTAGCACTGGTTGGGTGTATTAGCAACCTGCAGAGGCCATTTTTGATACTAATGCACTGGGTAGTGACCTTCCTGCTGAGTTGGGAAACAGAAGATATGTGTATGGGAGCATACTCATTACGTTTCCTTGACCAGGCAGCTATGGTAAGCCTGTAAGTGGATGAGTGAAAGAGTGGATAAAAGGGCAGGCCATCTTGTAGGACTCACAACTGACACACTCCCCACCACTCAGGCATCACTACTTAAAAGTGGATAAGCCAATAGATCTTCCTGGGCAAGAGCAAATGGGCTTTAATGTTCTTACGTTTCCCAAGGATGACTGGTTCCTTCTCCCATAGATTAAATCATATGGTTAATTGGAGGCAGTGTAGTCACTTGACAAAGATTCTGCAGAGATGAGGAAAGGATACAAAAGATACAAGCACTGACAGAGATACAAGAAGAAGCAAATGTGAGTATAATTACTGCAATATGATAAACGAAGGGAGACCTTTACAAAGAGCTTTTGGCAGCTAGCTTGAGAAATCAGAGAGAGAGAGAAAGGAAAGTATAACAGCTGCTGTCAAGACAAGTCAGGAATTAGAGTTGGTTATAGAGATCATATTCTGGATGTTTCTTCAGTTTGACATTTTGTTTTTATAGATATAAAAAAGCAGTACATTGGACCTTCAGAAGAAGAAATTCAGGCAATGTATGAGAAGACATCAAAGTGATATCCTTTTGGAAAGAAACTTTTAAGAGGGATAAATTTGAGAGAACAATTTCCTTTGACATTTTTAGCTTCAAGAAAGTTAAATCCAATTAGGAAGAGGATTTCCTACATGATTATTACAAAGAATTTGACTGCAAAGTGATAGGTGAACTGAAGAATGGTTTGGATGCTTGAGTGTCCTGTCATCCTGAAAAGTAGACATGGTTGTGGTTCTCTCAAAGGGAAAAGAAAGAAAAGGGACTTCTGAACTACAGACAGTCTCATAATTAGTAAATGATAGACAGATAGATATATGCCAGATGGATGCATCACTAAAACATGAAACCTTAATTATAGAAACATATACAAACAAACAACCAAACAAGCAAATAAATAAATACATAAATTAATAAATAAAAATATGCTGACAATACATAAAGTGTTGACATAAAAATACCGATTTTGAGGGAGCAAATCTATTGCACCTCTTCACCTTCCAATATATATGTATGTCTATATTTAATCTATGTACATACCTATATATATCTATATCCATTTCTACAGTGTCAGAGATTAAGTGAACCCTGCTCCATAATTCAGCAGACAATCTTTTACAATGCAATGTATTTAATGAAAACAATTTCACACTTCCTGATTCACAGAGGTAGAATCTGCTAAGGAGGGAAAATGAGAGCTTCATTACAGATAGTGAAGTCAATGAAGATACTTTGCTTTATAATCAACTGGATATCAAATATATTGTCTGTCACATTTCTACGTGCCTCTCAACATTGTTAGCTCTTTTCAGTAGAGCTGACCATTCTTGATACATCTGCTACACACATACACACACACACACACACACACACACACACACACACACACACACACACACACACACACATACCTCTCAACTGTACAGATTTACGCAGAATGTCCAGATTTTTGCCTTATATTTTTGGTCCATTTTTAATAAAATTGTGGCTTTCTGGCAAATTACTGCAAATCATTAAAGACTGAAGTTAGAAAATAATGACAGACATTTGAGTTTTAGACTTCATACCCTTCAGACAATTCATGCTAATGTAAAACCTGTTATTCTATCACCTGTCTAATTTGTAACAGCAATATTTCAAAATTGTCCCTATTTGTACCAGTCTTTTATGGTTTTGTCCAGATTTCTTATTCTAAGAGGTTGAGAGGTATGACACACACACACACACACACACACACACACACACACACACACACACACACACACACACACACACACATGCCAAACATACATACACACCACAGGATTTATAGGAATTTCAAAGCAACTGGGTCTCAAGACAATTTACATGATGCCAGTACACACCCTTATGGTATACCCCTTTATACAGGAAGGCAAGGCCAGTGAAGCTTTCTTGAATTTGTGGGTGTAAATGTAGTCTTGTAAGTCCTGTCTAAAGAATGAAAGTGTATCAGACTGCTTAATCTGCATGAGAAGTCTGTTCTAAATGTGAGGGAGGTGCTGCTTGTTTAATTTGTCTGTATCTTGTTTTATTTATCAGCTGGTGAAGATTTAGGTCTTTGATTCTGGTATATGCAAAACCATCGGAGAAGTAAGTAATCCAGGACAACTTGGTCTCTAATGGTATGAATGTCACAGCATCAATTTCCCCTAAACAGACTATAAATTTCCAAATAAACTAACAGTGATTCCAGTCTGTCTGGGTAGGTCAGAGTCTATAAGTTCATGATTTTCTTAGTTAAGAAACTTTGGGATCTCAATTGTTTATTTATTTATTTATATATTTATTTTATTCATTTAACATTTATTTTTCCAGGATACATTGGACTAGACAGTAGATGCCCATTTTCAGCGGAGTCCTGGGGAGAAAAGCTCCAAGAAGTTACAATGTGAAATACATGGGTTATTAAAGAGTGACAGTTGATTACAATAATATAAGTTGGGTAACAAAATTGCAGAATTCTAACATATAAGGCAGAAAACAGGTAAATGCAAAGCAATGTCATAGTACAGTGAGGAGATCACATACCTTACAGTAGCAGTACAGTATGCATGCATAAGTACATAGTTACAATATTTGCAACACTATACATTGCACTTAGAATTCAGTGTAGAGTGAGCTTCAAAGTAGGTACATATTTATAACATTTACAAAGCATTTTATGCACATATGTATCAGTGTAAAGTGAGCATCAGGCTTCCTACAGTGGGGTGAGGATTTTGGTGGGGTCATTGCAGTTGCAAATAGGGTTACTATAAAGCTGTGATTTAAGGAGATTTTTAAATATGGTTGTGCGATTTTGTAGCCTGAGGTCGGGAGGGAGGGTGTTCCATGCCTTTGTGATCTCATAGGAGAATAGGGCTTCTCCAGAGCTGTTCTTGCATGGATTGACTTCAGTCAGGGATTTGTTACTGGATAGTAATGTCCTTTTGAAGTTGTGGAAATGTAACATGTCAGCTAGGCCAGGGGGTTTGTCTGGGTGGAAAAGAATTTGATGAGCTATGATGAGTTGGTGATAGTGTAGTAAATTTGGAAATTCTAATCAGTGTAGCTTAAGTAGTGATTGGCAGTGGTGGGAGTGGGATTTAGCACTGGCTGTCAATCTAGCTATATTTTTGCAGCATATGGAGAGTTTTGTCAGGTTGGTTTTATTAATGTTGTTTAGAAATAGAGAGGAATAAAGTAATGATGACAGGAGATGAGACCTGGCTATGGGATTTCGAGACTCAGAGGTTAGGAAAAGTTTGCTACAACAGAGGCATCCTAGCTTCTTGTGTACTTTACAGATAGTTTGGGATATATGTTTGTTGGTTTTAAGTTGCTGATCAATTGTGACACCTAGGAGTTAGGCCTCAGCTACTGGGGTGATAGGGGTGTTACTGACTGAGAGAATGGTGAAGGAGAGGTCATTGTGCTTGGTTGAATGGAATAACATTAACTGTGTTTTTTTTTGGGTTTAGTATCAGTTGGCAGTTTTTTAGCCAGTTTTCAATTTCAGTGAAAGATTCTTGGGCTATAATTTGTAGAAGGTGGATGTTGGGTGCCAAGCAGATGAGGCTTGTATCGTCTGCATACTGGACAATATCGGGTTTAGTGATTGCTAAGTGGAGATTGTTTGTAAATATGTTAAAGAGAAGAGGCCCTAGGATTGAGCCTTGGGGGATGCCACATGTGACAGAGAGTGGGGGGGGGGGAGTTGATCCATTTGACAGCTTGTGAGTGGCTGCTTAGGTAACTATTGAACCAGTGCATAGTTGTGTTGTCAAGGTTGAGTTCGGAAAGGCAGGTAAAGAGTTTGTTTTGGAAAACTGTGTTGAATGCCTTGGATAAGTCTAGGAAGGTAGCAGAGACCAGTTTCCCTTGGTTCTTGCGTGAGTTAATGGTATTGGAGAAGTTAATTAAAGCAGTGTTGGTGCTATGCAATTGTTTAAATCCATGTTGGGTTTTTGGTAGTAGCTTGTCAGTTAGTAGATGGGTAAGGAGTTGGTGGTTGATACACTTTTCTAAGATCTTGGACAGAGATGACAGGATTGCAGTGGGATGGTAGTTGGAGATGTCGGTTGAGGGGCCACCCTTGTGGAGGGGGATAATATATGAGGTGTTGCCCAAGGAAGGAAGGGTTCATAGAGAAATAGATCTGTTAATGAGTAGGGAGATGAGGTAAGCAATGGCTTTGGATGTGATTTGGAGATATTCGGCTGGTAGGTTGTCGGCAGTGAGAGTCGTTGGTTTCAGTTTTACTTAAGAGTTTTGAACAGTAGATGTTTGGACTGGTTTGAGTGAGAAGGGGGTGCAGTTAGTTTGGCATTTTGGGGTTTGTGGTTGGGTTGAGGGTAATATATTATTCACCAGTTTCATTATGGAAGAGGTAAAATAATTATTGAAGTTTGTGGCTATATTAGAGTCTGGACCGTCAATGTTTGGTGGTGTAGTGGATTTCCCGGGTTGGAGGATGTCAGTAACAGCAGCCCAGAACATGGGGGTGGTTACTGTGTTTCCTTTGTAGGGAGATATAATGATTTTGTTTGTCCATCTTAATCTGCTTTTTTGCTTTATTTCTAAGTTCAGAGAAGATTTGTCTAGTTTCAGGTGTTTTGTATTGTCACCAGGTTTTCCATGCTTTGTCGCTATCCCTAAGTACGTTTTTTGTGTTTTTCTCTAACATGTCTAGTGAGGTCAATCCTAAAGTAGGCATTGCATTCAGTAATTGGCTTAATCAATGGTAAATATGATTGGAGAATGATCTCATTACATCTGGATTATATTCTCTTGCCATGTAGATGCACTAAGTAGAATGATTTTCAGACAGCTGTTGTCACATGATCATTGAAAGAGAAGGGAATTTTCTACCCATGATCTAAGCACCCTAACAAATTTTTCATTTTGAAGTGCTGTATATTCTATGCTGTTTAGTGATGGAGGTGTTTTCAGCAAAATGTAACAATACTGTACTTTTTTTAATTTAATTTGAGCTCATTTTCAGTACACTGATTACTTAGAATAAGTTCTTGCAGACAGGATATTGGAGGGGGATTTAACAATAACTCCTGATTTGCTGTCATCTGCAAACCAGAGATCTTGGTTTCTAGTCTGAATATTAGAAATGCAAATGCTAAAATGCAGCAGTCTCTACAATGAGCCCAGAGGAACCCCACTGGTTACCTTCACACTTTCTGATGAGGCACCGGCCGCTCACACTGTGCGGGTTCTGTATTTTCACCAGTTTGCTATACATTCCAACACACAGTGATCTATTTTTAAATTGATAAGACTACTTACTTACTTACAATACCATCATGGGACAAGGGATGAAATGTCTGGTTCTATATCAGAACATCAAACAAACGAAATATCGAATGACCTAAAGGCCAAAAATGCTGGACCTAGAACTCACTATTGTCAGGAGCTGCACCCCCCACACCCCCCACTAAATATAAATACCAACTCTGAGATCACACTACAGTGAGGAAAAGGCAGATATTCTGATCTTTACTGTACTGTGATCTCACAAAAAGCATATCAAGGTCCTGCATTTTTGGCCTTTAGGCCATTCGATATTTTCACTTTTTGATGTCATGATAGGAAGCCAAAATGTCTTGGCCTGGTTAAGATATACAATGTGAATGGCATGACTTTTCTTAAAGTCCTGTATAGCCCTCTTGAAGAAGTAAACTAAATTCATTTGGCAGGATCTTCCCGTAGATATCCAAGCTACTCTTGGTCATGAGTAATGAAATTTTTGATAAACCTTACTCTAAGTCTAATTTACAAGCACCCTTGCATTCACTAAATGTAACCTCTTTCCTACCTCACACACACACACACACACACACACACACACACACACACACACACACACACTTGCACGAGCACAGAAAACACAGTCTGTGAAACCTCTGATTGCTTAATCTGCTGTTTACAAAACCATCCTGCACTGTACATTTGCAGTCTGACATGTCTTTCTCTCTCTATATATACCTCTACATGAATATATATCTAAATATCTCTATATCTATATCTAGATCCATATATATATATATATATATATATATGTATATATAGTTTTGCTATTTATTTTCTCTGTGTGCATCTCCATCTCCTCTGCCCCTTGCAACTTGTGTAAATTCATTACAGCATTATAACAAAAAAGTGCTTTAAAGTAGCAATGACCATATTCTCAATAATTACTAGTTTAATATATATATATATATATATATATATATATATATATATATATATATATATATATATATATATGTATATATATATGTGTGTGTGTGTGTGTGTGTGTGTGTATATATATATGTGTATATATATATATGTATATGTATGTAGATATATGTATATATATATATATATATATATATATATATTATATCTATATCTATATATATATATATATATATATATATATATATATGTATGTATATATATATATATACAGAGAGAGAGAGAGAGTTTATACGGTATGCCACACACATCTTACTCTTCAAGCATTATGTTCTTGCATTCTGCAGCCACTAAAGAGTGGACATGCGCAAACAAAGATTTTCATAATGGAACATTAATATAGCAGGATAGGAATGCTCAACACTGGTAGTATAACCAATATATTATATACTCAGCATATCATTAAAAATGGAGAAGATTGCACCATCAACTGTACACCACCAAACACTATCAATTAAAACTGCACAGTGAATTACCTGGCATCACCCAGGTCAACCAGAAGAACAATACACTTGAAGACCAACAAAGCAGTGCCTGCACAACTGGAAAAATATTAGAATGCAACCTATGCCTCTTTAATGAGACTGCACACCTCTACATATATACAAGCTATTTTGCCTGAGTTGTCAGTACAATGAATGAATTTTCACATGTGATGTAATTTTCCGTGCTAAACAATCACCTCAACATGTCAAAAACAGACAAAGTTTATTTTCTTCTAGTAGATACCTACCAATAGATGATGGTACACATACACATACACACACACACACACACACACACACACACACACACACACACACACACACACACACACACACACACCATAGACACAGCAAGTTGCCACTAAGCCATCCAAGCTGTAAAATATTATGTTACCACCATGCATTTCAATGCCAGCAAGACTTGAACCCAGGACCCTATGCACTACTTTTCTAGTAGATACCAATGAATAGATGATGGTACACAAACAAAGAACACAGATGTGTGTGAAATTGTAAACATAAAAGCAAAATAAAAAATAAATAAGTGCAAAGGACACATTCTAGCACACACACACACACACACACACACACACACACACACACACACACACCATAGAAACAACAAGTTACCACTAAGCCATCCAAGCTGTAAAATATTATACCACCATGCATTTCTCTGCCAACAAGGCTTGAACCTAGGACCCTATGCACTACAGTCAGAGCAAGAGCAACATACCACTATTCCATATAATGTAAACTCCCCTGTGTCATTTTGCCCAGCATTGTAAATATGCATACATATATACATATATGCAAACAGATATCCATATGTGCATGTCTTGTAGCAAAAGCCCAACAAAAACATGCAGCACCTCAAGGAGCTAAGGCCCTCTCTCACTCTTCTAAGGACATGTGATTCTAAAAAACGTGTGAAGAAAAAAAAAGATTTGTTTTGAAATATATTTAACAAACATGCTTCCGGAAATGGTTGCATAATACCTTCAGTCTGACATGTGACCATCAAGCAGTAACTGCACCTAGAATAAAACTATATTGGTAGTATTTCTTTAATCTGTGGTAATGCTAGTTTACTCCAATAAGCTAATGATTCCTCCAGTTCTAAGCTTCTCCTATGGTTGCTAATCTCACAATCAGTTCTTATAGTTTTGGGAGTGAGCAGGAGATTGTTTTAATAGTTACAACATTTAAAACCATTAATTTGTTGAAATAACAGATATTTAATAATATCTAATAGTAGTTGCTCTTGTTTGGCTGTTGTCTTGTTGCCTCTCCTGATATCATTGAAATAATTAAAAAAAATAGAGTGCTTCTGTTAACACAGAAATAAGTATGAGCTGCCTTTTGTTGTGTTGCTAGACTCTTCTTTGAAGTCAGAGGTCTTTTTACTGCTGAGAAACAAGAAGGGAAGATGATTATTTGGGGCCGATGTACACAACAGGAAGTGAAGAGCTTGACTTCTGTAGGAACAACAAACAAATAATAAATGGTAAGCAGCAATCTCATGGTTTGCTTATTGTTTATATAAGGCACTACTTCAAACAAATTGTGAATATCTTTCTCTTGACAAATTAATCAGGCTTGCCATCTACAATAAAGTTTTATTTTTGTTTTCTTTTACAGAGTTTGCAACATAGCACATAATTGCTTTTTTATGGAAGTTGTATAAATTGATTTGCTTGGAACTGAAAGGCTGACTACTTGCAAAGTTGTTCTATTCAAATGCTAGGCAGTTTTTCTCCAGAACACAGATATAATGATTGACATAACAAAAAATCTGAATCAGTTATTGCTTTTTGCATTATAAATTGGCTTCATGCTGTACGGCTAATCATGAGTGTATTGTTTTCTCAGCACCACTGGAGATTATTTACAAATACAATTAAATCACTGCAATTTGTTCTTGAATGAAAGAAAGCAGCTAGAGTCTGCAAATGCAATATTATTAATGAAAATATAAACCACAGAAAATCATAGCTGTTGTGTTCTCTTGGAGGAGGAAGCAAGATTTTTTTATATCTTTGGAACTAACACATAAACAATAAAGGCATAACTGTTGCCAGATAGCTAGTTTCTTGTTTTAAATTAGGTATTAACATCTGTTAACTTCAGAAGTTAAGTAGGAGTGCTGAGAGAGAGCTGAATGTGTGCCTTTGCATAAAGTCAGTTATTACTAGATAATAAAGGCAGAATAATAAAAAGGAACTGGAAACTATTCATTGGTAGTTTACATTATATGCAACATGATGTATGTAACTTTGCATAGTATTGCATGGGGGTCGATATACATAGACCCCCTTGCTTTTCAGTAGATCACAGGAAAGAACAAACCAGGCTTATGTAGTGGCAAACTGCACTGGCAACTCAATATTACCAGTCCAAAACTTTGTAAAAATCCAAAAGAAATGTACAGTAATTTAGAAAAATGCCACTAAACCACCAGGGAACCTTTAAGAACCATTTGATAGGAATTTATTGAACAATTACAAAAATAAAAAAAAATGGTTGAACGCTTTAGTCATTCACTTCTAGGACTTCTACAGAACTATTTCAGTGTTGTACTTCCCCCTGTTAAATAATCATCAAAGTCACATGATAGCAACCAATTCAATTAAATAACAAGCACAGTAATTAAAATGACATGACACTGAGTATATTAAAGTGAGTCATTACCAAAAACTGCATAAAAAGCTGTCAAAGTTACATAAAAAGTACATAAAGCAATGTATTAATACATACAAAATCCATTACAAGTGTTGACTCATTTTCATACTTAAAAACCTGTCTAAAAACAAAATATATGTGCACATTAAAGTTGAGCAGCTTTATGTTTTAAAACAGGAACAATGGAAATGTATTCATTTAAACCTTTGTCATTAGCAGCATGCAATTTTAACTGCCATAGTAACTCTTCCATTTCAAGTCTTGTTTTCCAGGAATTATCCAGTGGTAGTGTTTCAATTATATCAAAAAAAATTGTCAAATCCATCACAAATTTGAGCATGCCTACTTAATGAATTATTTGTATTTCCTTTACTTATGGCATACACATGTTCATAAATTCTTTTACAATACTGCTGCACAGTTTTTCCCACATAATAACAAAAACATCTTTGACATATTCCAATATATACCACCCCTTTTATGGCACAATTGCAATCCCCCAATGTTACCCTAATAGGTGGAATACCTATAGAGACTTCTATCTTTTCCACAATGTAACTATATTGGTGGCATGAACCTCACTTCCTTGTACCCTTCTGAACACCTTTGTAAAAAATGTCTTTTGGTGTAAAAATAACTGCTTTAAATTCTTACCCATCTTAAAAACAAAAGAAGGGGTCATGCCAAAAGCTTTATAAATAGACTCATCAATCTTAAAAAAAAACTTCAGTTTCTTATAATAATCTCCTTTATATTTTTTACACATCCACTATAAATAACCACTAAAGAATGTGAAAAGTTAGGTTGGGGTGTATTATTTATTGTAACAGGCCCGTTGTTTGTCTCTGGTTGTATGTAAATATTTCCAGCTAACAGTGGTACATATTTAGTAGTCCACACTTGGGAAACTTCAAAGGTAATGTCTTTCAAAAATTCAGATGGCTAACCCCTTTCTAAAAACATCTTAGTCACCAAATCCACTTCATGTTTGAAGTAATGGACATCAGAGCACATCTAAGCTGCTCTGTCAAACTGACCCTTAAAAAGTTTGCGTTTCACAGCCTTTGAATGGCAACTATGGTAATCCGGGTAACTGTTCGAGGAAGTGGGATTCCTGTAAATCTTTCACCCAAGACTACCTCTAGAAATGTCTTTAAAAATAATAACATCCAAATAATTTATGAATTCTGTGATGTTTTGGCCTGTAAATTCCAATAAAGAGGTAGTATTGTTTAAGTATGACAAAACACTCGTGTGTATCTCTGCAACTTGTTCCTTTCATAATATAAATAAGGCATCCAAGAACAGCAAATAAAGTTTTGAAGACAAAAATCTTCTCACCTGTATAAGACCAGGTTCACATATATGGGTATACAATTTGCACCAATTGCAACCCCTTTCACCTGTCTATAATACTATCCCTTAAATATCATAAAATTATTAAGTAAAATGAATTCCATCAAGTTGGTGACAAATTAGATAGTTGGACCATCAAGTTGGGTGAGTCA